>NW_009732169.1:0-42824 GCF_000703405.1 Apaloderma vittatum | reverse complement strand
TCCTGCTGTGCAGAAAAAATGACATCTAGTAGCTATAGTACAAAGTAGCTACAGAAAGTGCAAACAGCTCAAAAGTTAGTCTCTTGTTCATGCTTTTTTTAACTCAGCCTTTCCTCACACTGCTGTCTCCCTCAGCCTTTCCTCACACTGCTGTCTCCCCGCTTGACAAAATTCCTTTCTCTCCTCCAATATCCATGGTTTGCAGTCTCTCGAGGTGGTATTAAGGGGCTAGAGGTAGGTTAAGGGCTGAAGACATTCTCTGTGAGTATGTGTGTGTCTGTGTGTGTTTGTATGGCAAACCCACCCCAAAGTCCAACTGGAAACAGTCCTTAATAGCAGCCTTAATGTACAAATGTCAGCCATAGCATCTTCACAACCTCAGGAGTTGGAGATATAACCAAGATACTGATGTGAGTCCTGTGTGACTTCCATCCCATGGATACATTAGGCAGAAGACAGGTAGGGCTGAGAGGACCTATCAGAGCCAAAGTCACAGCCCCCCTGAATGGACTGCCCCCACCCTGGTGGCTCCTGTTGCCCTCCTGCATGAGCTTGGGCAGCTGGTCTTGGTGTGCATCATCCCTGTAGAACTGGCAGAATGAGCAAAAATTTTTCTTCATCATTCTGTTTGCACAATCTATCCCCTGAGCAAGTGCTCTTTCAAGAGGACAGGTGGAAATTGTCCTCTTCTGCGGCATCCCACACCTAGCTCACATGGGTGGCAAAAGCCATAAGACAACTTGTGCAGCCACTTTGCTTGTGTAGGAAACCCTGCTTTGATATTTAGCCTTTACAACCCACCACAGAACTGTGTGTCAACATGAAAGCTTTTACCATCCACAGTTTTGAACTTCACATTGAAAAATTTTCTACATTAGTGTTCTTGTTTCACAAAGTTTCTGAAAAATGTAGTTAATTTAATCCAAATATGCAATGTAGACTCATCTATACTAACATAAAGCTGTTTATTCAAGCTGACTTCATTTTAAACAGATTGTCACATTGATTTTTTTTGTGATTTACTCATGCCCCAAACTCAAGATCAATAGCACCACTGTGAAGAAGCTGCAGATAGCCTGAAACTATATGCCTAACACTGGCAATTTAACTTCCAATATCACCAGTTATTTCACCGCAGCACATTTTGGCAGAAACATTCACTTACTCCCACTATTTGAAAACTTATTGGCATTCCATGTGGTGTAAATACATTGCTGGGGGACAAGAAAGGGCAGGAAGTTTGTGCATGTGCTTCTGAAAGGAGAAAATGAGAGTCCATCTCCTCGTACCTATTTAAAATCATTGGTAACATGGTCTGTTATTAAGGAAGGGGAAACGAGCGCACACTGCACCATTTTGCTGGTATTTTCAGCATTGTTCTGTAAAGAGAAGCCTGAATAAAATTGACTCTATACTATCTAAATAAACTAATTAGTTCATTGGTGAGCAATGTGTATGCATTCATACTAGTTTCTACACTTAAATGCGTATTTGTTTTTATTTTTTTTCCCCAGTTTTTAGTGTTTTACCTAAAATACCTGTTTACTTGATGAATGTCCCATGTGCAGTGTAGGAAGAGGGAGAAGGGAAGACCTCCACTGCAAAGGAAGAAGCTAGTCATGAGGGCAATGGAAAGACTCTCTGCCATGGTAGCTGGCCATCAGTGGTCCTGTGTGGGCTAAAACAAAGATGTCTTTTACCAAAGGAAAAAATACTGATCAAAATTTCCGAGTTCGTATCTTGTTGGTTTTTTTCCCCCTGAAACTCACTGTGAGATCTTTGGCTTTCAGCTCACCAGCCATGAGATATCAGACTCAATTTTCAGTCTTTTTCGAAGCAGGTTCAGATGTCTGGAGTACTGAGATGCTCCTAGGATCTCCATAGGAAATTATGTGCTGCTGCTTAATACAGGTGTTCAGCAATTCTTGGGACAAGCCAACTCCATTTGGCTAGTACAAAGAGCATTTCTGTCCTTAGCCAGCTGTGGTATAAACCATATCCCTGGAAAAGCACAGTTTAAAATCTGTGATTCAATTAAATTCTTTCGTGCAGCAGCTTCCTACAGGTTATACCCAAAATAATATACTAAACCACACAGCAGGTTGGTATTTAAAGGGATATCCTTCAAGTCCTATTGCATGATATGAGCACAAGACCCCAGGAACATGCTCTGATCAATACGCCTACACAGACCACTTGGGACTTCAGAGTCAAATTTAGCAACAGAAATGAGAAACAAAACTATCAGATTAAGGAAAAGCCAAAGCAAGATGCAAATAGTTTATGCATTCTAACAGTGTGCCAATGAGAATCATATACTTTCTTTTATTAAGTGATCCAGTCGCTAATATACAGCCTAACAAATATTCTATATCCATTTGGAGTATAATAATAATATTACAGCATTAGACTTCATTCCTCTGCACTCTCATACTCATCTAAGATACTAGAAGAGATTTTAAATGAAAGACTTACCATTTTCTGTAGCCAGTTATGCACTTACATGTACTCAATGTCTGCTCCACCTTTACAGTCTCACTCTCTTGTAGTTTTGTCTTCAGTATATTTATAGAAAATTAAGTTTATTTACCTACACTCTATCTCTGTTTATGTTGTTTCCTGAGGTTTGCTGAAATTAGTTATACTGATGATTTGTGAAAGGCAGCATAAACTAGAGTAGATTCCTGGCCAAGGAGTCAAACACCTTGGGTTGGATTTTTCCCTCTAGTTGCATACATCTCATGTCACCTATGGCAGCTGACTTAGCACAAGTTCTTGTCTTCCAGGAGTATTCACCTATTCTGACCATGAAATAACGGACAGTATGTAAACCCATATATTTGGATTTTTTAAGTGATTACAGAGGAGGCTATCTGCATCACAGTGCAGTTAATAACTATCCCCTTCAAGAGACTAAGCCACTGAGGGAAAGTGTCTTCGCGATTCTCTGCTTTTGAGTAATACACTTTAAGTCCTCTCTCCAAAGACCAAGACTAACAACAACAAAAAGCTAATGAATCGATGAACTTGCCTACCAGGGCAAAGAAACCTGGGAAAAGCAAAACTATCGGCATGTCTGATTTTGGTAGATCATTTTGAATAGCTCTGGCTTCACTAAATAAAAGGTCAAATGCCTCAGAAACGTCATGACATTTCTTGCCTAGGTTTTAATTTCTATTCCTTTATTCTGGATTATTTTCCAACTGATACATTCTGGTTTTCCTAGCTTGCTCTGAGGACAATGCAGGTAATGTAGTAGATGTTCTAAAGCTATTATCTCCATACTTCTGCTGATGTACAATAACAGTACTTCTTTACAAATAAAAAGCTATCATTTTCTGCTCACCAACTCACTGGTGTTTTAAAATTTCCCAGAAAAGAAAGAAAAAGTGCAAAAATAATTGCAACTATTGTCACACAAAAGCAAAACTGACCCCAGAGTGAGTGGCAGATTAGTAGATCGCAAATCATTTATACATTTCAACAACAAAATATGTGAAAAATATAGTAAACAGGTGGTAAAAGGCAGCTACCAGGCAATTGCATGTCAGAAACTGAACGAAGAAGAACGGTTTGCAGATAGTAAGAAGGAAAGAAGTAGTTCTAGACTAAGGACAGCTGAAAGATGAATCCACTCCTTGCTTGCTGTTTGTTTTCACCAAATGTCATGTTCGTGTTTCTGCTGTTACTGTGTCCAGAGGCCCAGATCAAAATGAGGGTTGTTGTAATGTGTAAGCAAGGGGCAGGTAGGCATGATGTTAACAAGTTGGCCCACAGTAAAGTGATTATGAATACCTACAAGGTGACTCCGTATGTGAAATTTTGATATGATCTTTGAGGAAGTCATGTAACAAGTCTGCTTACCTGTGGAGGAAAAAAAAAAGGACTACAAAGGGACAAGACTTTTGAAATTCTAAAATAAATCATTCCTACAACTTTTTCACTGAAAATTTAAAATGAAAAAATGTAGTGTGGTGAGGAGGAAGTATTTCTGTTGCACAAGCTGAGCTTTACACTTTAGCTGGCTTCTTTTGTGAGGTTCAGGGTACAGCCACTAAGGAGATACAAATTCCTACGACATAAAACCTAATTTAAGTGCTCTGAATACCTCTGGAAGGTTATATTTTTCTCCATTAACTTCCAGAAGGAAACCTTGAAGACTAGTTAGCCAGTCTTAGGGCAGAAACATCAGAGAATCAGAGAATCAGAGAATCATAGGATGGCCTAGGCTGGAAGGGACCGTAGAGATCATCTAGTCCAACCTCCCTGTCATGGGCAGGGACGCCACCTCTCGACTAGACCAGGCAGCACATGGGGACATGAATATCCTCTTCTGCTTTGGATTTTAAGAAGTACCATTACACTGACATGAGGAGTACGTCTTAACTCTTTCCATCACTTTTTTTCTGTCTTACTCGAATCACAGACCTTGAGGCCAAGACTATTATGCTGTTTGCACAGCATCTAGCAGAATGCTGTCCCTTCCAGCTCAGCTTTTGGTCCTTACTGAGAAACTAGAAGACTGAGAAGTATATGAGACTTGAGGTTTTTTCAGGTATAACTCAGTACTGAGGAAATGCAAGGGAAACCCTTTATTCTGCTCTGCTCCAAAACAGCTGCCTCTATCCAGGTCAGCTATAAGGGACTCTTGCTGTTAAAAAACATTAAAGCACAGGACTCTTTAATGAAATGCAAAGCAAAGATAAAAAGAACATCACAATACTATTTATGCAAAGGGAAGCGTATGCTGAGCCAGCTCTGCTCTCTAGTATGGCACTGGGGCTGGTTGGCTGCAGAACCTGTTGAAATCAAGTGATTCAGTGATTGGGATCTAAGAGATCACAGGCAAGAAGACAGGCAGATGGTAATTGGGAAGGAAACAGGTTGGTGTGGGGCAACCAAATCAGCCGTTGTGCAACTAAGCAGCACATACAAACGCCACGTATGCAGGATTTCTCCTAGGTGGGATGAAATTTGTTGCAGGACAAAAGCTGTTCTGCAATGCTAAATCTTGGGGAATAACTAAGTGTACTACTATTCGTTATGGATGTGGTGCTCCTTTGGTGATCTGGTGCCAGGTTCCATCTCTCTTTTCCAAAGAACTGTAGGCTCTAAGTGCTGCTGTTAGCTGTCTCCTCTTTCCAACCTCCCCAGAGAAATGTCCTTGAACATTATCTGACATGGTTAAGACCCTCCCTCTCATCCCACTTTCCAGGCATGCTTGCAGCCTTTCAGCTATTCTATACATTCTGTGATGTGTCTGTCCTTCATCACATTTCCTGGCTTGCTTCATCACTCTCCACCCAGTTTGATTTCTTGCTTATCAGAAGTTGTCACTAGAAGATTTTTTCCAATAAAGGAGGAAGAAAAGCTCTAACCACTCTAATGCATTTGAATTCAGTCTTCTGGATTTTGCAGCACTGGCCCAGCTATGAATTTTAGTCTCTCTTACACCATTGTTTTCAGCTGAAATACTGTTACCTTCTTTAAGAAAGGGTCTTACACTGGGATTGTAGGGTACAGGCATCCACAATTTCATAATTGGCACTGGTGAAAAGCACTGCTTTTATCTTTTTGTCTGTCCCTATAGCCATCTGGAGAGATGTATTTTATAAGCAGTGAGTACTATGGCATATTTAAATAAGCTTTTGGGAGTGCTTAGGAAGAAATAAGCTGGTTTGTGTGGAAAATAAAAAGATGAGGCCACTGGTTCAGCCTGAATCTTTAAGCTGTGTAGGCTTATTTTGTTTAGATAAACCACAAAATGTCTAGAATGTTTTAAATACCTCTTGTAAAGAAATAAGCATAATGTAGCATTAGGTAAGAAGTCAGGAGGAAGAAAACCTGCTATCAGTAGAAAGGGTGTTGTTGGAGATAATTTTTCAAGCGAAGAGCAGACGGACAAATATTTTAGTGCCCAGTTCACTCAAGCTGCTTGAACAAAGGGTAACTAATTCTGAAACAATTACACAAGACTTATGTACAAGGAAACCAGAAAAGAGAAGTCAAAAGGCGACAGTTAGAGCTGAGGCAGAAAGTGACTTTACAATCCAGCAAATGTTTCACCACTACCAAAGATTTGCACAACTGGATTCAGAGAGAGCTGAAAATGTCTTGGAAAAACCTTGCCTGACATCAAGTTCTCTTTCCTGAGGATGCCTAGATTATCCTGAGAGAGCTAAAATACATGCCTGCCCAGGAGCGGATAGAGAAATGATAACAGCTAGTGAGTAGCTACTGATTTAATGAAACACGGTAACAGTTTGTTCAGAGAGCAGATGAGGTGCGGAAATGGTATTTGACATCGGTTCAATGTTCCGACCTCACTTGTCATTGCTTTTTTTAGAATTGCCTGTGCTGCCTGTATCATGTCATACTTGCAAAAGGAAATTCAATAAGCATTACCTGTATTAGCGGATATTTGTCCCTACCTTATGAGAAAACAGAACCTTGTTTAATTGCAGCCCATGTTTTTATGATAAAAGTCAGAAAAGGTACATCAGCCATTTTCTGTTGCTTACTAATGCAACTCACATTATGCGGATTCTTCTGAAGTGTTTTGCCCAGTTTCGTTCAAATGCCTCTTTGAGCATTTAAATGAGCTTCCAGTATTTCTACTGAAAGACTCTTCCACAGTCTAATTACATGAAAGCATTTATTAATAACTTGTGTTTTCAGTTCCTTTTTAAAAATATCTAAAACCACCCAAGCAAACAAGGATGACTTCATTATAAACAAAACTCAGTTTAAATGCAACTCACATAATTCTGTACAATTTCCTCCTTTTCTCAGACGGTCTGTTCTTTTATGTATATGTATATATTGGCATTAAATTTGATTTACCGTGTTTGAAAATAATTGAGTAGTGGATTTACAGGAGTTTGTATTGGGATGTATCTTTTTCTTGTTGCACCGCTCTGACACAAATGCGATTTGCTGTCATGTTTAACAAGATTAAGTGATCTTTGTTCAGTTTCTGTGCCTCCGTTCTTTCTGTGCAATTTAAAGTTAGAATTTGAAGGCAAAACAGCTGACAACAAGGGAAAAACACTAGTGTATTTATGCATATTTTCCAGCATCAGTAAGAGGGAGAATATGAACACAGTGATAATAAGCTCATAAGGGTAGCGTCACCATGGTAAATTGTCAGAGTAACTCCTCAGTAGGGCACGAGACTAAATTTAGAAGACTACACTGCTGGTGAGTCACTGATTGTTGCACAAGTAGCACAGTGTTCTGCTGTGACTATATACACTGCATTTTGTATACATGGGTATGAAGTTTGGCGGGGTTCTAATTACACAGTTATGCAAATTATGTCTTACATTGTCACAGGTGCAACCACAACCCATGATGGATCTAGATATTGGGCTTTATTTAAGAACCAGTGAGATTAAAGCTTTTACCTTGCTTGATTTCCTCACACACTTCATGTCTACCTCTGTACCTGCACTACATTCTCTGGGTCCCAATGTCCCCCCCAAAGAGAAGTGACATCTGGCCAGGGAAGGACAGACAGAAAGACCTATCAGGTGATGCTGTACCATTTCTCACAGGTACCAGTCTCAGGTGTTAGTATCCGAGATCTTTGGTTGTCCCCCAGCAGTTGTTTCCATGTAGGGCGCAGATCTCCAGGGTCTTCTCCTTCTTGCAGAATCTTTTCTGCAGTATGGATCTTCACTGCCTTCTTTCTGCATCCTCCAGAGCTTCCTGATTTAAATAGTCAATGTGCAAAAGCAAATGCATGATAAGCTCCTAACTGGTGGTTCTGACACATCTTTTTATTAATTAGAGGAATCAGGACATGCTACAGTTATTTAGTCCCCGTGTTATCAAAATTTACAGCCAGCCCATAAGTACCAGTTGCAGCTAGCAGGCGGCAAGCTCACACTTGCTTATGAGTTCAAAAGTTGAGTTTCAGATAGTCATCCACTCACCCACAGACATACAACTATCTGCTGCCTGTCAGTGTTCCCAATCTAAGCTATCTTCACCTACTACATTTATTTGGGAAAAAAAAGTAGCTAAATCATGATGGAAAAATAGCTGGTTTATTTTCTGGAAATAAATAATTTCAATGGCTCTGGTGCATCTATGCCAGTGTCAACTCTTAGAATGACTGCTGCCTTAGTGGGATATTGTGTAATAATGCACGCACTAGAATTACCTGGTTACTGTTGCAGTGCAACAACTGAAGTCAGTCTTTTTTAATTTATTTTTTAAACCACACTATAAGCAGTCCTGAAACTAATTTCAAATTTTTGCTTTTCAGTTTAGATAAAATCAATAGTAATTTCAGGTAACATTTACCAGTTGTCCTTTCCTCTGAAATTTGTCACATTAGAGCACATATCAGACTTCTCAAATAATAGATTTCCCATGTATGAATCCACGGCTAGCTTATTGTTCTTTGTAAGGTGTAGTGCGTTGGCTTTCTGGAAAGGCCAGAAGAACTGAGTTCGTGTCTGAGTGTAGAAGAACTGGAGAGGGCTGTGCTTTTTCTTGGGAGTCTCTCTTTTTTTTCTTTTGAAATACCTTTTCTGTAGGTGATCCAGAGGAAAAAGAGGTAATGCTACTCCCTGAAAACACACAAAGCATGCACACTGACAGGGTAAATATCAGCAGGGAGGCAACTGCCTAAGTTGCATGTGAAATGCGTAAAGAAAGTTGACATATATCTCGTATAAAGCCGGCAAAGACTTCAAAAGTGCCCAGTATATTCTCACTATTCCTCTGTTTTTTACCTTTGGCAGTCAAAACTATTGCAAAAATAAATGTGGTTTAGTAACAGATTTTTTTTCAGAAACTGCTACTCTAAGTCACTGTTTCAGTAGCTGGCTGTATAAAATGATAGCACAAGACTAAAAGAGCTAGATTCTGCAATTAGTTCTGCAAACATAAATCTGCAATAGCTCTACAGAGGTTTGTGGAGTTATTTCTGATTTGCTGTTGTGTGGCTGTGAGACAAATTGGCCCAAGGAGTATAGCTGTCTAATATTTTCTTTCTGATACTGCTTTATTACTTTGCACACAGAGAATTAGACAGCCTCCTGTTACAGAGTGATTCAATAGCTCCCCAAAACGCTGTAATGCCATTATAACCACATGTAGATCCAGGTGCACCAAGCTGGCAGCTAACAGACTCTTCTTTCAATTTCTCGGTGACAATTAACACCCAGTGATTTACGTGTGGAAAAGAAAGTACACAAAAATACTTTGTAATGGCCCAACATTTGGATGATTTCTTCACTGATTCATGGTGAACGCCACCATATTTTGGAGCAGAAATTTGAAATTTGTCAAGAGAATAGTCTCTGTGTTCAAAATGTTGTCTGTCATTCAAAGAGAACTAAGTTTAATTTGTTATTACCTTGAAAAAGGTGGAAAAAGAAATAAATAGGAGGTTTTCAGGCATATCACAGAACTAAGTGAGCTTTGCAGGTAAACATTAAAAAAAAAGGTCCAGCCACAGTGGAGGTTTAGTACAATGAGTGTTTGCTGCAGATTGTTACAGCAAACACCTCAAGAGCTGAAATCGTAACCCTGAATGAAGGAGACAGCATCCTGTGTCTTAGTACCGCTGAGACTCGCATTGTCTACAGAGTGCCATGGGCAGAAGAAGGATCAGGAATGAAAATGGGGCTTTGAAGGTTCCTTGCCCTAGTACTGCAAAAATCTGCAGGGCCTGAATCCTGTGAGAACAAGATGTTGGCTGAGAAAAGTGGGGTAATAGGAATACTGTAGGGGTAAGAGTTTCAGTTTGGTCAGAAAGATGAAAGTTGGACCAGGCAGTAGGGGTAAGTGGGAGCACGATACTTGCTGAAAGTAAGAGCCCAAGGGAAACCAGGGTGGGTGAAAGGGTAAGAGAAACGATGCTGAGAGCCAAGCTGGGGAGACGTCGTGCTGACTTTACAACTGTAAATATGCTTTTTTAGCATAACGTGTGTTTTCAAGTTCTGGCTTCATCTTGCCACCTTAGGTCAGTTCCCCTCTGATCTGTTTTGAGATATTACTGCAACTAAACCTGTTGCCTTAATATTCTGTATCTGTTTGCTGTGTGTAGTTTATTACTGAGATTTCTAACATTCGTTTTGCAAAATTACTGATTGATTAGTATTGATATCAGTGTTACTAATGCAGTAGTAAAAATCAAAAAAGCTTTCCTGATGTATGGGACTCGACTGTTAAGCCTACTGGGTTTCACTCAGCTGACCTCACTGAAGCTAAAAAAAATTTCTGATTAATGAATGTAAACTCTGGATAGGATCAGTACATCCTCTTTCACAATATCTTACTTGATTTTGCCACCACTTCACAACACATAGTTGGGAAATACTGTTTGCTTTGTGCTCCCAAAAGCCTGACATAAAAGCATCTTGCTCACTACACAAGATTTAGCATACGTGGAAATTTTTAGTGAAATGGAGAAAAATGGTTGATGTGGGATTCTCTTAAGAAGAATGCATGCAGCAATGTACCGAAGCAAGACAGGTTGTAATATTGCCTGTAAATCTTGTATTTAAAAAAAACCAAAGCAGCCAGGCACTGTGTATTTCAAGTCTGTGTTAAAAAATGAAAATTTCAAAAGAGAAGGAAGAGTTGCTTGCCCCAAAACCATAGTTCCATGCAGTATTGCCTCTTTGGATAGATGATTTCCTGCATGAATGAGTTGAAGTTTGTAGGGAGAGGGAATGTCTTTTAAAACTGGAAAAACAGACAGACTTTCAGGCACATAAGCCCTTCTTGAAATATGAAATTGAAGACTTTAAAGCTAAAAACAAGCTGAGAACAATTATTCAGAACAAAACCATAAATTTAATAGGACAGGATAAAACTGTTGTAGCCTATGAAGGGAAGAGAATATGTTAATTTATCACTGCTTAAAAACGGTGGCATATGAGAAAAATAGATTGTATTTCCATCAAAGCTATGATTTCTAATGTTGAGTAGTGTTAGTAATTTTAATTTTCAGGACTATCTTTTGGAGGCACTTTTTAAACAGGAGAAATGTCTCCCTTGGTGATGAGAACAGGGAGGTTAGTACCAGAGAAGCCATATGGAGAGAAATGTCTTCCTCATGGTTAACTGGGTGTTTGGATCAGAGATCAGTTGTTTTTGTGTGTTCCTTTTGATGTGCAGCAGCACTTAATTTCAGTGGCATGGTTTACATGTGGACAGCTGGTGCTCTGGATCAATAGATGACACTGCAGGAAGCGCAAATGTAGGAGCCAGTGATTTTCATGGTACTATTATGGGAACATTAATTCTGAGCTGTGATAGCATAGTGGCAAGTTTTATGTTTGTTTACTTGTGTTGGTTATAAGGAGAAGCTAATGATGATTTTAGGCAGGTGGGAGGGGCATCTGAAGTCTTTTTTTCTATTAAAATCAGAAAAGACATTATCCATCTCTAGCAGACTTATCTTCCCCTCATCTGCAGCTGCAAAGGCTGCACTAGTACTTCTCACAGAATTTTTCTTACCTTCCTTTTGTTTAAGACCTAGAGTCATAGAGGATCCAAGTGTTGGATAGAGTCATGCCCAGCTGTCCTTAGATAAGCCATTCTAACAGATGCTGTTGTCCTGAAGAAATGCTTCCCTAAATTGCTTGTACCCCAACTGTGTGGGTCCATGCTGCTGAGTAGTTGAGGGAGAGAACAGAAGCTGTTCTTCATGCTGCATTTTTCAAAACTGCATTGAATTGCCATTTCTGCTGGCAAAGCTAACATTGCATTATCCCTGACAAATAAAATACAAATTTTTTCAGGGGTAAGCTAAGCAAAGATAAGATGATATAGCACAAGAAAAGGTTCAAGAAGCGTACAGCTGAGTACTGCTTAAAATTCAGGGTCATGTTCTGCCCTCAGGTACACTAACGCACAATGCTTGTGGAAATCATCATACATGTTTATCTCAGGCCAAAAATTGGCCTTCAGTTTGGACAGATTTATTTTTCTTGCAGCCTGACTGTTTATTACTTTGAACTTGTAAATGTAACTTTCATGAAATAATTTTTATGAAATAATTTCAGTGTTTCTCCTTATATCTGAGTGTATATTTTGGAACTATCCTAAAGCTACAAAAGATAGTCTCTGTGCTGCTCCAGAGGCTGTCTGTGTCATGTTCTTCTCGATCTCTTCTCCCAAGCTATGCTTGCCTAAGAATGATGTTGAACCAATACGGTGACAGAATTGCATGAAAATAGGAAGAAAAATTGAGGATTCCTTTTTAGAGGATTCCTTTATGGACATTCATAAATATCAGGAATAGACAGAGGATATGTTCAGCAGGAGTTTCATTTTCATCCATGTGTGGGTGTTTTTGGACCGTAGGAGGAATATGCAATAATGGTTTTATAATCATAAGAAATTTGGCTGTAGGATGACATGCTGATAGGGCAATACATTTCTGTTTTTACCCAGATTATTCACTAACGCAAGCAATATGTTTACATGCACAATGAAAATAGAAAGCACATTTTTCTCAGTCTTTGTTGAGGATAAGTAGATGTATACAATGTGCAGTGTTAATTATAGCTTCACAGTGTGCATCACACTTAAAATAGCTACTATTCCCATTTCATTAGCAGAGTAATCATTCATATGGAGGGCTTAACTGACAGAGAAGTAGCAGAACAGCAGATCAGGTTGCTCAGAGCCCCATCAAGCCTGACTTTGAATGCCTCCAGTGATAGGGCCTCCACCACCTCTGTGGGAAAACCCATTCCAGTGTTTCACTACCGTCACAGTGAAGAACTTGTTCTTAATATATAAATAAAATCTACCTTGCTCCAGTTTAAAACCATTACCCTTGTCGTATCACCACATGCCTTTATAAAAAGTCTCCTCCCCAACTTTCCTACAGGCCCCCTTCAGGAACTTGCAATGATGGTTCTATCATTCTTTAGCCCTTTTAGTTATAAAGTATACTTGCCAAAATGCAAAAAAGCTAAACCGAATCTTAAAAAATTCAGAAAGAAGACATTATTATGCTTTGGCCTTTACCTGCAATAAGCAATCCAAACAGAAATGTAGCTGATCATGAGAGATTTTACTAAATCAAATAACAGAATGGGATTTTTGAAGGTAGTAATTTATAGAAGACTCTCAAAGACAGGCAATGCAAGAAAACTGCCAGCTGCAACTGAAGAGGATGCACCCTGATCTTAAAGGGGTTGTATTTATTATTGAAATAAACAGCCCTGACGAAACACTCAATTCCAGGTATGGATCTGGTCAGAAAGGGAGTGGTAACACCTCTGGAAAATTTTGAATTAATTGTCATAAGCCAGTTACTGACTGACTTCCATTTTTTTTCCCATCATGTAAATGATGAAATTGTACTGCAGAGTGTGCCCCAAGGGCCACAAATCAAGGTAAGTTGATTTTTGCAGTTGTCTCAGAAAGGAGACATCATGACAGAGGATCAGAAAGGTATTATACAGAGAAGGAATGAAGACTGATGAGATTACCTATGTATGGTCTGGACAAATACCTGACTCACAGAGAGGGTGACTTGAGATTCAGAAATACAAGAAATGAAGGGTTGTGCAATTTGCAAAATACCCACTCCTCTAACTGTCTCATATTTGCTCAAGGGCTAACACTTCAGTGGTTAACAAACACTTTTAGTAAGGTTCTTGCACTTGCTTGTCAGTCTGGAAGTTTGTTGGGAAGCTCAGAAAGGGCAGAGCATGAGGTGGACTCCTGGGGGTTGTGTGGAAGTTAGGAATGACTTGGATAGCACAGACACCGCTTCCAAAGCATTGCTCTGCAGGAGAGGTGATGGAGATACAGTGTGTGCCAGAGTATTTTCTAGAGATACAAGTTTTTGAGACATGAAATCTGGTGGTTTGATCCACTTGCATTGAGACTCAGTCCAGTGCTGAATGGAACCGATAAAGGATGTGACATCATATTAAGTACTCTCTGCAGGCCCTGAATCAATTACCCTATTGGAAATATTGTCACACTTTTGGGACACAACTCAGAAAGGGTTAGTCTGAAACATCACCATCTTCAGTGGGAATTATAAGCTCCTTCCACCCTAAGTAAGGTACCATTGCCTGGCTACCAGGCAGTAATATTCATTGGTAAGGACGCATATACTGTATGTAGAATAAGAGACATAGCAAATAAAATTACTTTAAGCGGAAATCTCACCAGACTCATCAAATCTTAGAAGGTAGATGAGTCTAAGAGAGTCCTACATAGCTGAGAGAGAGATATGGGCAAACACAGAACTTGTCTAAGTCAGATAACTTAATATCTGGGTCACCTGCTGAAGATGTCTCTTTCTCTACTGACTACATGAAGATGCCAGGGTGTCTACACTTGTAAATTAGGTCCCTGAATTGCCTAAATGTCTGGTGGTCAGTCAGGTCATGTCAATATCTTTAGGTTAACTTTGCATCTTATACAGCACTTATACAGCAGATTCGTAAGCAGAACTTGAGAAACTGTTTTTGAGGTTTCATCTCTTTGCATCCTCTGATCAGTTCAGAAATTTGGAGATAGTTTTCTTCAAGCTTTTTTCACTCAGAGGAATTATATTAGCTTTTGATAAAACCAAAATATCCCTGGCAGCTCTATCAATCTCCATAGGTTTCTTAATGAGGAGACTGTTTTTGTTGTTAAGGCAACTGGGTAAAGACTGATAGAATAATTTAGAAGACATTTCAGAGATTTCTGACTAACTGCATGAAGTGACACCAGTGTCTTTATCTGACCCTTTATTTTCTCTTGGTCTCTCCATCTTCAATTTCTGGTGTTTGAAAATTATTTTGCCTTTCTGTAACTCACTGGACATTAATCTCAATGCACCTCTGCTGAAGACAATCAGGAGGACATTATGGTTCTGCAGAAGAGTACAGAAAACACAATCCACCTACAAGCATTTGTTTATGCAAAGCATGTCCTTCCTTACCTAGTGACTTGATAGCTAGGAAAAAGTCATAATATTTATTTATGACAAATTGAGTAAGACCTAATTACAGAAAGGAACAGAAGTCAAGCCAACGTGTATTTTAATGAGTCTCATAATTAACTGAAACTCTTGAAATTCTGATGATAATTTTATTGTATTATTTTCTTGCTTCAATTGCCTATATTTGTATTTTTCCACAGTCAAAATTCTTATGATTTACTAATTATTTTGGGGTATGGTTTTTGTACATCTTGTACGTTCCTCAACATTATGTAAAGCTGCAGCCTTTAAAACTGTTACGGCAACCCACAGTTTTTCAAAAAAAAGTGTGATATCGTGATGTAGTTGTAGTGTTTGATTCTAACTCAGCTAGAATAATTGTTTTGAATATGAAGTGATACAGTGACAATATTAAATACTGTAAGAATTAATCTTTTTTAGGGCTGAAAGAATATGATTATTTGTTAAAAACAATTACATTGCAAATTCATAATATTCAGTTTCAAGTTAGAGTAATTTAGAGAATAATATAATGTAGAAGCATGAGTAATCATGCTCATCTTTCATGTAAACATCTGAAGTGACACTGATTGCAGTGGTATTCTGTCTCCCATAATCTTCCCTAAATATGATGAAACAAGTTACACTTCGTTGTGATTCATAGGGTTTGGGGACTTGGATACCTAGCTCAAAACTCAAACATTATTGCCAAGGTTGTCTTGTAGTTATCATGGTGCAAAATAACCTGCTTAAGAGAGCAATTAGGTTCTTAAGTGAACTCAATCTCTCCTAAGTGTCTCTCTGTTTCTATTGACCATAAATAAATCATAGAACAGCTACATTTCTAAGTGGGAATCTCAGCTGTGCATCTAAAATTGGGTTGGCTAAAACATGCAGGTAACATACCTTCTTTCTTTAATGTATTTTGTAATTGTACAAAGTAAAACTGCCATATTAAATACTGCTCTAAGAATATAGACAAAAAATGTATTTCTAGTAAAAAAGCCCAAGGCTTATCAGAGGAAACAGTAACATTATTAGAAGTATGTAAAATACTTCGTATAAACCTAGACTAAAATGTAGACTCTACTTGTCACCCACTTCTGAATTTGTTGACCAAAGAACAGAAGGATGCTTCCTAAGTACGATCTGTCTTCCATAGCTTAATTCAAGAACAACCTTTGTTTAAAGCCATTAGTGCTCTGGATTTTATTACAGTAAAGAACTTCTAAAGCATTTTGATTATGAAGCAACAAGAAAATTGGATCTTCCTAAAGCCCAATGAGAGTCATTCATAAGATGTTTTTGACAAAGGAGTCCTGGCTTTCAACAGGTTTGATGAAGATGGGAATTCCCCTCACCTGTTTGATGAACATTTCCTGCTAATATCACATTTACTACTATTACTCTCAACAATTCCAAACTCCTTTCCCTGTCCTTTTCCAGACTATTATCTTCTAAACCCCTTGAAACGAGGAGTGTGTACTATAGGCCGCACTATACAAAACACAATCTCACCTGCTGCTTCCTTTAAATATATTAGTTTGGTGCTATCCTTTATGTGACAGACTAGCCCCCAGGTTCTGGCAAAATGTGTCCAGTTCCTTTACCTCATTAGAAAGCATAGTGCTCTGGCCACTGGGCTGCAGGCTACTTCATGACAGGCTGAATTTGAAGGTGCCAGTCCCCACCTTACCTGTCAAGGCAGAACCACTGTGCAGAAAAAATACATCACTATTTATTGTTTCAGAGGAGAAAAGGACTTGCAAGAGTATGTGCAATTCTGAGATGTGTTGGTGTTATTTGCAAGGGGACCACCAGTGTCTTGTGCTCCTCCCAGGAGGGGTGAGTCTATTTTACTCAACTGAGCATATAATGGAGTTATCTTACCACTTAACATGTTGATATACGCAGTTCTGATTTGGAGACATCCATGGAGAAGCTCCATCCCTGGAGACATTCAAGGTCAGGCTTGACGGGGCTCTGAGCAACCTGATCTAGTTACAGATGTCCCTGCTCACTGCAGGTGGTTGGACTAGATGACATTTAAAGGTCCCTTTCAGCCCAACACGTTCTATGAATCTATGACTCTATGATTCCATGATCTGTCCTCAGGCACTGCCCATGGATTCTAAGGCTATGCCTATTCTGATCAAACCCTTGCCTTGATGTTAAACCGATTTTCATAAAATCATAGAATTGTAAGTTTGGGTAGAAAGGGACCTTAAAGCTCATCTAGTACCAAGCCCCCTGCCATGGGCAGGGACACCTCCCACTAGACCAGTTTGCTCAAAGCCCCATCCAGCCTGGCCTTGAACACTTCCAGGGAGGGAACAACTTCTGTGGGCAGCCATAGAACTTTCTCCCATTTGCTTTGCTGTTGGAGCCCCTGTTGGAGTGACCTAGTCCGAGCAGAACAAAATTGAGTGAGTGAGCTAACCAGCATCGGGGACAGACAGGGATCCAGTGCTGAAGTTTGCTCTCTGGCCCTCTTTAATTAAGTAGGGTAAATGTACTCTGTTAGCTTAACCTCAGAGTCTAAGTTCTACTGCAGGTACATCACTGCTTTCAGATGTTAACTCTCACTGAAGTCAATAGGATACCTTTATGCAGCAAGGCTTATACCGTCATTCAGACATCTCATAAATCAGCATCAATCAGATTGAATTCTGTTAGGTGACAGGCAATAGGAAGATCATTACCAGAGTAATGAGAAAAGAGGAAAAAAAAAACCCAGAAAGGAGATTTATTGGAAATATGCCCTCTATAATGCCAAAATTCAAAGTAAAATTACTCAGTGGGATCACTTATTTGAGAGGAGATGCCTGGATAAAAATAGCTTTCTCATTGATAGTCAGATCATTGAGACTGCAAAAAAGGAGACACTGTTGAAAAACTTCCTGCAAATTGGCTTTGTTAGGCATCTGACTGAGTTGTGGGAGCCCTGAAGCTACCAGCAGCTTCCTGCCTGCCACTCCTGGAAATGCTTTAAATAGTACAAGCAATAAACACTACCCGGTGGGAAACTCCAGAGCAATGTTTTATATTGATTACATGCTAACAGCAGGGAGAAGCTTGGAGTGAACTTTCAGAAGTTAAATGTGTGAGCTGAATACCCTTTTCTAATAGCAAATGAGATAACAAATCTAGGACACTATATCATTCTGTCAGATAAAGGGGGCTTAAAATTACATTCACACTCTCCCTAACCCAGTGACAGTGGTGTGGCTCTGAAAAGCCTGAAATTATTCCTGATTCTCCTAGAAGTCAAATGAATTTCTTTAAAGTCAACTGAAAATCAGATCAATGGGACTTGTATCTGAAATTTCATATGCTTGCCAGGTGGAACAACTGATGCAAATTTTTTAAGGGTGCAAGCAAATAATTTTCATATATATATTTTAGATTATGTATTTTATTTAGCTACTTAAAAAAAATCTAAGCAAACTAAGGTGAACTTATAATAGACTTGACAAGGATATAGTAAAACGACTTGAATTCTGGTTGACAGGTGTGGTTTGGTGACTGACTAAATTGCTCAGTAGCTGTGGATATTGTCACAAGGGGCAATGTTCTTGTTCCATAAACAATAGAAAGAATCACAGGGAAATCATAGTGTTATGATTACCTGTGTGAACACCAAGTTCCTGTTTTGGTAACTAATAATGCTTAATATTTCTAAGAATCAATGTGCATAAACTTGATACTGAGACTAGTGACAGGATATCTGTATGTGTTCAGCATGAGATTTCCCTTGGTTTTTGTTTTTGCTGATACCAGTCATTCCCTTACATTGCATTTAATAACAGTAATGGTTTCTCAATTGCATTTCTGTGTGGAAATCTCCTAGCAGGCCTTTTTGTGAGTTTGGTTTTTTTTGTTTGTTTGTGTGTTTGGTTTTGGGGTTTTTTTTAAAATGTTTCCGGTGTACCCTTTCATAGCTTTCTCCCTGCTCTGGACACTGAATGCCTGGTGCTTTTCTGTTTAATAGTTCAAGCTGCAATTCTTCTGCCAAGTCTATTAGAAGGAAAGGGGCTTTGTTTAATTTTCTCTCTGAAGGAACCATCTTGAGCCCTGGCAAAACCGTTGGAAACTAAGTGAAAGAGGAGGCTACAGTAGGAATACCCTTGATGGATGACTTCCAAGGCTGGGCTGTCCTTACAAGCCATTCTTAGTCTTATTCTTGCGTGAAGTGCAAGAAACGGCAAAACTATTTGAAAAGAAAGAATTAACTACTGAAAACCACTATAATAATACTTCATAAGAACTAGGGAGTACTTGCTTCAGTCCTTGCTTAGTGATGCGTTGCTAGCAAAATTATGTATTAAAAGTCAGCTGCTCCCTCCTCCACTTCATCTCACCGAGGGCTGTTGAAACACAATAATTCAGCAGCTCCATCATCTGGTTGTACAAAGCTTTGGGGAAGCTGCTTGAAGGGAGTTCACTCCCGACACCCAGGGCAGAGGCTGTCAGCTTCCTGCTGCTTTGTGTAACCACAGCTCAAGCAATTTCAGCTCTGCTCTCCACCTCCGTACAGGTGCTTGCTTTGAAGCAGCCCCTCCAGTTTCAGCACTTATAACACAATCAAGTCGCCCGCCCCCAGAATACGCTCTCTTTACAGAATCACAGAACGTTAGAGATTGAAAGGGACTTCAAAAGATCATCCAGTCCAACCCCCCTGCCAGAGCAGGATCACCTACAGTAGGTCACACAGGAACACATCCAGGTGGGTTTTGAAAGTCTCCAGAGAAGGAGACTCCACAACCTCTCTGGGCAGCCTGTTCCAGTGCTCCGTGACCCTCACAGTGAAAAAGTTTTTTCTAACATTTTTGTGGAAACTCCTATGCTCCAGCTATAGGAATGATTCAAGGGCGTACAGAACCCTTAACTGACCCCTCAACACTAGGTAGAACCATGTTATCAGCAGCAGCTTCCTCAGATTTAACCACTCATCTCTTTCCGCAATTCCTCACTGTGTCTCCTCATCAAGCTGGGTGACTCACAGCTCCTAATCACATGTGTATCCCATCCTCTCATTTTCTGGCACTGCTTGAATATTTTATTTTTCTCTAACTCAAAAATTAACTGCATTTTAACCCAACTAAAATTCAAATCACCTCAGTGAGTAACTTCAGTGAGCTATTCAACTTGCTGATTCTCCTCTACCCCCATCTGATGTTGCCAAGAAACACCAGTCATGAGGTTTTTGATGCTCTACCTGAGTAAGTACTGCTTTTTTATGGATCAGATTCTCTCACCTTTGAAAAAGTTCTTTATTACATGAATTTCAGTTATCAGCACAGTACTTAATTATACCAGGACATTGAACAAGTTTTTTCCCTATACACAACCATGTTTGCATGCAGTTGTTCAGAAATTTTGTAGAATTAAAAGAATAATAATTTCATAGCTTTAGAGCCGAAAGTGCTAGGATATCATTTTCTCAAACTTTCTCAAAATATTGATTTCTTGGGAAAAAAGGAAGGTAACAAATGAAACTTTCAAAAGCCTGCAAATGATCAAAACGAGGTCTCTCACTGGGGCTCTTTGATATTCTTAATTATAAGAATCACGATCATCTCATATTGTAAACCATACCACCTCTAACAAGAGTTCTGAAAGCTAATTACTTAAAAGCAAGTGAACACATATCTAAGGCTTGCCAAAGACAGAAGGAGTTTGTTTTTTTTTTAGGAGTCCCTGATGAGAATTCATAGACTATAAGGAAATTGGGGTGTCCGTGGCATTAAGCTAAGGTTAAATTTTGTCATTATATTTAGTTAACAGAAGACTACTTTTTTGGCTGCTCAGAATCAATAGGGGCAAAATTTGCACACTATATGTACTTTTTATTTTGAGCTGGGAAGCAGGGGATGCCAGCATGCACACTGCCAGTAAGATCTCCTCCACACACAGCTCTGTCTAGGAGGAGTTTGAAATGCTCTCAAGAGTTGAGGGATACCCTTTGCTCAATCCTTGTGATATTTTGGTTTGTGAGAACCTAAACCTCCTGCCACCTGCATAGTTTAGTAAACCGTGGTGCTTAGTAAACCAAGGATTCCTGCCAGCTTTTGTTCAAGGGAAGGGGGTTTAATATATATTGGTGTTCAATCTGTGGAACTGTAGTAAAAGACACATCCTTTGCTGGTTGTCTTGCACTCCATTACACAAGTCTTCTCACTCCCTAGATCCCAGGGCAGCATCTCAAGCTGGCTGTCCCTTTTTGTGCTGCTCCTGAGTGCAAAATTTACCTCAGTTCATGCAGTGCATGGCTCAAATATGGATCTTACCACCAGAAGAGGGTTCAAGCCACTTAACTTTCCATGTCAAAATCAGTCATGCTAGACTCCCTTTATAATCAACAGAGAGATCACAGAATCACAGAATGCATTGGGTTGGAAGGGACCTTTAAAAGTCATGTAGTTCAAACCCCTTGCAGTAAGCAGGGACATCTGTAACCAGATCAGGTTGCTCTGAGCCCCATCAAACCTGACCTTGAATGTCTGCAGGGATGGGGGCCCCACCACCTCTCTGGGCAACCTGTGCCAGTGTTTCACCACCCTCATAGTATAGAACTTCTTAATGTCTAATCTACCCTGCTCTAATTTAAAATCACTGCCCCTCATCCTGTCTCTATACTCCCTTGTGAACAGTCCCTCCCCAGCTTTCCTGTAGCCCTCTTCAGGTACTGGAAGGCTGCTATAAGGTCTCTCCAGAGCCTTCTCTTCTCCAGGTTGAAAAAATCCAACTCTCTGAGCCTGTCCTCATATGAGAGGTGCTCCAGCCCTTCCCTACCTAGGTCTGACGTACCATAAAGCAAAGGTGTGTAATAGATGCAAGTAACAAAAATACCCATCCCATTCTCTCACCAGTCTCAGACCTTTACTATAGGACAGGATGAACACATTCAGGTAAGCATATATCTCTATAGTGAGTACAAAAAAAGGACTGAGGTGACTAGCTTTGATATAGGCACTTATATACACAAATATGGACACGAGCACAGCCCACAGTATGAAGCCTCAGAGACAAGAGTCTGCTTTTATTAGCAGTATTAGGCATAGCTGGATTGACTGGCAACCAGATACCTGGGCACTTATTCCAGTTAGGTGAGATCCAACAGCCTTGACTGTCTATTATTCTGTTAAGGATGGCTGCAACCAGAAGTCTTCTTCAGGATACCATACAGAGGAGTTTTTTTGGATTAGAAATAGCAGTCTTCAGGTTTCCTTGCAGTTTGGGAGTCTCTGGCATGTGATGAGTTTTGCTCAGACCTTTCCACTGATGTTTCGCACTTCATGAATTAATAAAATGCTTAATGCAACATCAACTGAATGGCACAACAATGGACACTCACCTGGAAACCAAGGCTATCCTTATTTCCAGCAAATATTTAAATAGGAAGGAATCTGTGAAAGTTGTTAATAATCTTCTTTTCCCTCAACAGAGTGATGAAGCAGACCCTCCTTTGAGACCATTACTTGCTATGAAGGTAAAGAATTTGAGACAAGAGTCTCACCTGGAGTGACTGGGAGTCAAGATGAGGTTTAGAGGGAAGATTACTACAGTATTAAACTCAAAGCAGGTGGAAAAAAAAAAGACTCAGATGTGATGTCATTTCTAGAGGTAAAGATAGAAGAGAAAAAAATACCAAAAAATCTTTAAATAAGCAAAAGAAAAAGAATTAATGTTTTAGAATGAAAAAGGCTTTGCCACTTACTTTTTTTTTTGTACAGCAAATGCCAAAAATTCTCATTATTTTTTCTTTTGGAGTCAAGGGCAGTGGAATCAAAATGTTCTTTTCAATGTAATCACCAGGTAGTAATTGAAATAAAATTGCATATTTTATGTGATGTTTGAATTTTAGTTTAACTTTATTGTGTTTTAGGATACTTTAATATACATTCTAAGAAAATGAAGTCGTTTCTTAGAAAAGGACTTAGTACATTCACTGGGGTTTATCCTTTTAAATTACTTTTACAGACTTTAGTGAAGAAAGTCTTTCTGTTCTATGCCCTTAATATATAGTAATAAACTCCCCCCCACAACAGTGCCTTGTATTTTTAAATTCTCTTTTGTTGTCAACTGCTGAGACACTGTCAGTTATGGATAATTATGGAGCTGGCACAGATGCTCAAGGATAGTTCCACAATGGCTTGGCCAAAATATAAGCAGAGAGGGGCTGTGACAGGTACAAATCAAGGCCTCAGCTGAGAGCTGGTACAAAATACTCGGATGCCCCCTGAAATTGCTGGGCTCATTTTTTGCATCACACAGTGCTCTTACACAACTTGCTTTTGCTGGCTACAGTTTTCCTTCACTGGAGAAGATGTGAAAATCCTATAGGACTGGGAAAAAATAATGAAAAAAATAATTCTACTTTCCAAACTAGCTCCTGCATAGGAACATTAACTGTCTAAAATTTCAGATACTCTGTGTAGTCAAGGAAGCACTTGAACAGCTCAACCAAAGTAAATGCATGCCAAGGATTTGTTTTTACTTCACATTTCTTCATTTTGGGAAATTACTTTGACATTTGTTATCATATCTAGTCAGTTATTTAAAAAAAATTAGCAAACAAGCCCTTCAGCTTTCCTTGATTTAGCTAAGGGGCAGAATACTTCTAAGAGATCAACCTTCCTTATCCACTTTATTTAGCATCACACAGATACAGGACCTTGACATTCTCTATTTCTAAGACTGATGCTCCTCATCACCTGTATAAAAGGAACAATGAGGTGTTTTCCCTTTTTATCTTAGAAATTTTAAATTAAACTATCCCTCTGGCTTTCTCACAGGCAAGGTTCACTTAAGACAGCAGATAAGGTCCAGTGTTTGAAGAACATTAATTAAAGTTGGATGATGCAAGTTCAGATGATAAAACCTGGCTGCAGTAAGCTAGTTTTTACAAAAGCTCTTATCCTGTTAAGCTCTTGGGGGAAAAAAAAACCCACAACACAATAAAAATGGAACAGTGAGTTTTTCCCTTCTGCAGAACTCAGACGATCCCAGATATCTGGTAATAAATGTCACACTCACAATCTAATTAGAGAACACATCATACAGCTAACGATGAAATATCTCTAATTTACTCTAATTTACTCTGTTACACCACAAAGCCACAGGCAACTCAGAGTTACCTAACCTGCAGACCAAGTTCACAGGGGAACACTTGCATTCATGTGATAAGTGATACCGGATGATTTCCTCAGAGCAGAAGTACTCAGGATATAGTTTTCTTGTAACAACAAGTATTTCAAGCATCAGTATTGTTGACAATTTAAGTTTAGCATTATGTCTGGTCAGTTTTTAAAAAATCGTGCTCAGGATGAAGGACGAGCTCAGTCCTTCGCTACCAGAGCACTCTCACGGAAGGGGCACATGGTTGTGGGGGAATAAGAGGTGAGACTGTTCTGCTGTACTGGTGTAATTTAGGTCTAAAATAAACTCAAAGCACAAATCCCTGGGAAAACAGGGACCACCATCCTTCCATCAGTGGCCAGGATGAAGGTAGTGATCCACAGACCGATAGACAGATATACACACATAAATCACTGCTGCCTGATCTTGGAGTCTCCTTCTCTGGAGACTTTCAAAACCCGCCTGGACGCGTACCTGTGTGACCTACTGTAGGTGATCCTGCTCTGGCAGGGGGGCTGGACTAGATGGTCTCTAGAGGTCCCTTCCAACCCCTGACATTCTGTGATTCTGTGACCTTTGCATCATTAAGAAACCAGTAAAAAAGCCAATGGCAGTCACCAGCCAGTGTGACGTCTGAATGTGTCACCAGTTAGAAGTAAAAATAAAAAAAAAAAAGAGAAACTGTTAAAAATCAAAAGAAACAATAAACAGAATTTTTCCGAGCAGAAAATCGGGCTTAAATAATCAGATGCATTATTTATGGTAAATTATCCTCTCACCTTTGCTCAAAATTCACTTTATCGGCAAGTTTGAAATAAAAGCTACCTGACTCCTGCTTGGACAAACATCTAATTTTTTTTTTTTCACAGTAGAGTAGAATAAACTATTTCACTTTGAAGAGACCTACAACAATCATCTAGTCCCACTTCATCACCACTTCAGGGCTGACCGAGTGTTAATGCATGTTGATAAAGTTATTATCCAAATGCTTCTTAAACACTGATAGGCTTAAAACTTTCAGAGTAAGAGTCCGATTCTTTTGCATACTGTAAGAGAAAAAGATAAAAGTAAACACAATTGCAAGGAAAGAAAACTCCTCTTGGGTTTTCCTCTTTCATCTCCAATTTTTGGACAAATAGCTCATGCTGTATAAATTCTTTGCTAATGCAGTGCTGGATGTTCCCTCTATATAATAGAGTGTCAGATACAATAAACTTCAAGCTGTTTCTTTCACTTGGGAAGAACACTGTAAGCCACTCTGTGAACCTTTGTGGTGCTCTGCTGAGCAACATTTTAGTGTCACTCTGTTTAAAGCATGCATGCCAATATAGTAGAAATAAACAGAGGTTTGGGAACAAACAACAAAAATTTTTGAAAGCACTGAAAACCTCAATGTGAAGGCAATTTGAAGAGTATCATTACATTAAAGAAGAAATCCATAAGATCTCATAGACAAAAAAAAATTGTACTGAAAGTGTCGCAACTAGTCTCTCATATATAAAGGACTAGAGAATTCCAGCAGAGTTGGAAAGCGAGACATTTACAACAGAATTTTTTTTTTTTTCACGGAACAATCAATATGATAAATTCATCTCCTCTGCCTCCCTCTGACATAATTGGGTTAGTGCATTTTAGAAAAGGACAAAATACACACACAGATAATAAAAACCGAAATGTCAGACTGAAAAGCCTGAGTTATGTGTCCTAGCACACAGAGTCAACACTGGGTATCAATTTAAAAATTAGCCAGGGGAAGGCTGCAGTGTAACTGGCTGCCTCAGGGATTCAGGAATAGAGTGGAAATGGTAATATTTTGCTGCCGATCTGACCTAGCACAGCAATTTTTATGCATGAGGTCAAATGTTGTAGCCCAGTGAGAGACACACGGGGGACAAGGAATCAGGGGTATCTGTGAATTTATGGTAGTTCATTCAGAGACAGAGATGAAGCCTTGGCAAGCTTTATTTTTGCACAGATTTTGCAAACCTAGGTCTCCCAAAACATGATCTTCCTGTAGAGGCCCAGAGCCTCTTTTGAAAGGGTTTTTAGGCTCAGCAGGGTTTCCTCTGATTCATGCTGGTACAAGCAAAATGCAAACAGAGCAAAAGGGTAGTTTTTACACCAATGGCTTTGGCAGTTTTTGGGGGTGACCTTAGGTTCTCACAGCTGTTTGTTTCTTTTGGCTTTAGAAACCAACAGCTGAGCTAGCAAAGCAGAGTACCAGAGCAGCTGAGCCTGGGACTAAATGAAATCTCCAGACTTTACAGGTTCTATTATTCTCATTCTGAATGTAACAAACCAAAAAACCCAAACACACACTCAGAGAAAACTCAGAGAGAAAAGTATATACAAAAGAAACATTAATTTAACCTATTTCCTTTAAGGAGACTTCCTATATTGATATAGTTTATACTCAGAAAATACTGTAATTTACTGCAATAAACCAGTTCAGTAAAATCCACACAGCTTTATTTGTCGATATTCACATATTTATTTGAGATCATAGTGCTGATTTAGTTTACCTGTATAATATATGGTGGATAAGTATACTCTTTGGATTACACTTCATTTCTACCTGACTTAAAGTAGATTTTGGGGAATTTAGGGAGCAGTTATGCACTAAGTTGCAGTGATCATACAAGGACTATAAGGACCCAGATGCTTTTCTTTACAGAGAGAGTACTTGGGGACAGAGCCATGGGTATAATAGTAGCAGTTCTGTAGGTGTTTGATTTATACCAACTGCTGTTTTGGGGGGTTATCAGATTATTTATTTTTTCTTATCATTTAAAAGCTAAGTGAGCACAACTCTTGTGTTTCACTATGGTGAATTTCAGAGTTTTCTAAGTACTTCCCTCTTCTTGACACATCTGTGTGTTTTCCAGAGAAAGGGAAAACTTTGCTTCTTTCTTCTTCTGTTCATACACAGCGGTGTTTGTGAAAGGAGAGATGGCTAATGAGAAATGCAATGTGAAAATGTTCTCTGGAGTGCAGTGCTCAGGCATATGTTTCTATTTCTTGAGACAAAAGCAAAAAGGAAGAAGAAAAGAGAAATCAAATAGCCTCAATAGCTGAAGAAGATAGGTAAAATTCCTTTTTTTCCATTAAAACAGAATTATTGTAAAGCCAAAAATGTAAAGCCCAGAAGCAAAACCAACATGGTAGCTTAGCGCTTATGATCTTCACCTGCAAATGAAAGCTTGGGAGAACATAAATCAGTGTTGTCTGTTTGTTAGATAATAGATTTTAGTATCAATTATTGAGTTAATAATTTTGGGATTCTCTCCATTTTGTTTTACAGCGTATGATTTCTACTGTTTTACTAATCCTTTGGCTTTCTTTTAGTCCTGAAAAGAATTTAAAATCACTCATTGTGACTGTTCTTTGGATACAAGAATTTATATGACATACATAGTACAAAATTGAATTAGTAGATCAACTGATTGTAATAAGGTATTTGCAATTACATAGCCTGACCTGCATAACACAATCCATAAGATTTTGAATTAATTCCTACTGGAACTGGAGCATATCTTTTAGATAAACATGCAGCCTTAATTTAAAAAGCAGTCAGTGGTGAAGATTTTTACCACAGCCCTTGATATATAGTTGCAGTGTTAAGTTTTTCCTCTCAGGTAAAAATTTGCATTTTACTTCCAATAACTGTGTCAGTATCAAGATTCATAATTACATTGTGATACTCTATAGCAGTCAATCTCTGGATTATTTTTTTTTCCTAATGATGCTCAGTGGAAGAAGATATTTGTAAGAAACAGCCTATTTTTGTAATGCAAGTAGACAATACACTCTATAATAGAGGTTGTATTCCAGCTTTATCTCTGAACACCTCCTTATTCATGGCTCTCGAAATGTCACTAGCTCACAACTTGATCAAATCAATTACCTCAGGACTGGCATTTTGCATATCTAGGGCTGAGCTCCATTACACTACTTCTTGCCGAGTCATGATCCCATCATTGAGAATCACCACAAGATGATAGAAGGAACTCTTTTCTGCTGTCAGATTGACATCACCCTCCTGAAGGATGGAGGCTAAACTATGGAGTTTTTATTGGCATAGGAGTATCAGCACCTGGCATAAGTCAGTTGGCCACTGGGTATATACCTTCCGTGTTCTAGCTGACAAAATTATAATTGGAAAACTGCAGTGTGAAATGGGTCTCAATCTTTCCCTCCAGAAGAGAACCATTTGTTTGCAAAACATATTTGCATGCCATTTTGGTAGCATATGGTCTTGTTTTATCATGTATGTTGGCATTTCTAGGGATGAAAATCACAATACAAACATGACTGGTCAGGAAAATTGATTATCACGGTGTAGAACCAGAAGAAAAATTGGAGTATTTATCTCAGTGTATGAGCTTTCTAAGTGGTTCCTGAAGAACATAGTCTCTCATTTAGTTTAGCCGGCCAGTCAAACTTTTATGTTTCCAGTATTCTATATCATTTTCCAAACACTACCTTGTAGATTTCCTTCCTTACTTTTTAGCTAATTTTAGAAAGGAAAATAATATTAATTACTGTTTGTGAGCTGCCCCTTTTTCTCTTATACAAAGGGGAAGTTGAGGAGGCACGGAAATATTACTTCAAGCTGTCATAAAAATCTTTGTAAGGAAAAGAAATTCTTTTTTACCATTCAGAATCTTGTATTAAAAGAAAAAAACAGTTTGATAAGTTAAGAATTTACCTCTATAATACTAGCCTAGGTTTGTGGCTAGTTGAGAAATTGCTGGACTTTATCTGTCCATGGTAGAGAGCTAATTCCTACGGAACATACAGTTTTATAGGTATATGCCGCTGATTATTAATTGTGTCAAGCAAATGCTAGTCATGATTACTCAATTCCAGATATTCTTGGAACAGACTTAATGGAATGTGTTTTTGATGCAGATCTCCATGAATTGCTTATTCCATTCAACTATAATAACAATGCTGGAATGAAGAAAATTTGCTTAGCTCTTCCCTTCTATTTTTATAGACAAAATTATAATATTAACATGTTTGGGCTGATACTAGAAAGTTACAGTTCATAAAGCCACCATATTTTTTCTCTCACCACATGCTCTTTGATTCACAGTAATGTGAAATTGTCTTTGGGTATCTTTGGGAAATACTGGTTTTCATGTTTACACAGCCTCTGGCAACTCTGTAAATGTGTGATCAGAATGTTACCAGTTGAATGCTTTTCAGAAATTCTCTTCAGACAATGTAAGTTTCACCTAAGATATTACTTCCTATTTACTGTCTGGATTTGGTTCCCTTCTATGAGCCACATGTGAGCCCTTCAAAAGCCTTCACAGTTGCTGTCTCTCTTACTGACTTTCCACTAGGAATTAGGTGAGATTTAAGCTCTGTGAATATTCATCATGAAAAAAAAAATTGTATTCTATTGGGCTTGGAATTCAAAGTACCTATGGTGTATATTTTTCTCTGCATGTACCCACACCCTCCACCTTTTCTGTATATTGTGGACTTTTGACCACGAATTTGAAGAACATTTTTGCACATTAGATTTTTTCAGTGAATAGATTTCAGTGTTCTTCAGTGAAAAGTCTGTGAAGGTGTTTTGTGGAAGATAATTCTAGTAGTTATAACAAACTATAGAAAGCATTTTAAAGAAATGTATTTTTCTTTCCATGCTTCCTTCCTTCCTCCTCTTCAAGGAGCATATATGCCAGAGCATACATGTATCTTGGAAGTTGAATGTAAATTTGGCAAAGGCAATTAAAATTATTATTACTGATTCTTTGCTTTTCCTTTGTCTCTTGAATGATGTGTTCCATATGGTTTAATAATTACTTTCCATCTCCATCTAATATTTGGTGCACGAGCAACAATAATGAGCAGATAATACATTGCAGGCGATGCCATATGTTGCATTTGTAACTGTCTCCACTGTGCAATTCAGCATTGGGTAGAGAGCAGGACTGCCTCTGTCTACCCAGTGCTCCTGGTGATACAGAGACACAAGCCTGAATTACAAAACCAACAGATGAAAACTAGCCCAGAGGTAACCACTCGCCTCTGCCTCAAATTTCAAATTTACTATTTCCATAAATACAAGCTCAAGGCGTCTCTGCACAGTGTGGTGTTGTATAGGATGGATGCATCCTGAATAAAAATCCACTAGAGAAAGTTAGCACGTGTGCTAGAAGACAGCCCTAAGTCATCACAACATCAGCATAGCTCAGCTGCTTGCATTTCTTTTGCTCATGAAGTGTAGTAGAGAATGTCGTAGACTGGTGTTTGCTGCTCACAACAGTGGTCTATTCAGTTTCTGAAGGACAAAGAATCTTTTCTCACACTGAAGATGTTGATAAATAATGACCATAATTACCTAAGTGTGAGAGAGCATGCTCGTTTGTTTAGAATGCATTAGGACCTGTTTTGGTTTAGGTAATGTGTACAGCTACAAGACAGATGGCTCCTATACCCTCCAAGTTAAAAATGTAAGGTCCCTGAACCCATGTATTATTCTGAAATATCAGAGACTAGAACAACCATATTCTGTGTGTCATCACTGCAGGAGGCTTTGTGAATGCGTGCGAAGTGGTGAACAAGGGTTGGAGTGAGAATTCGCTGTTTTGAGAGCAGCCAAAAGAACATATGTATTAGAGCATACTTCAAGACGTGAGAAAGACACCACCTCTGGGAAACTTCACATTGTTGCCCAAAGAGATGTAAGGCCCATGGGGCCACTAATTTTGTGGAAGAGTAGAACAGGTTAAATTAATTCACCACTTTGTAAGACAAACAGGGGTTTTTTGAATTATTTTGACCAAATAAAAGCTCATTCTTCCAGAGAATGAGGGGAGTATGGAGAACTCCCAGTGCAATGAAAAAATGTAAAGTACCTGTACTAGAATCAGAACTCTTTACTGACGTTGTGCGTTAAGGGAGACAGGATGTGTTGTGAGGAAGGAGAGAGCAGGAAGCAAGATGATTGCTGGCATTTAAATAAAGCTACTTGACTTTTATCAGAGAGGGGGAAATGATTACTTGGCACTTATATTAATTGCTGAAGAGACATAGGAGACTTTCATTTTGAGCTTAAGCATGATGGGATACCTCATCAAGGATGCAGAATAAATTTCATTTGGTCTAAAACCTTAAATATCAGAAAGAGTATATTTTAATTTGCGCATCTTAGATCAGAGTAGAACTTCACCAGAAATGATTTGATGTCATTTGATAATGGTAGTTGTTAAAGACCAGAGCTTCTTCCCAAACTGGCCTCATCTGGCAAAACTTCTTCCTGTAGTTGCTGACCTTTGTCTCAAGAAGTGTTTCTGTTCTAGCAAGAAGTCTTCTCCTTATAAACATGCTGAAATTCATGTGTCTTCCTTCTCTGAGCAGAATTTGAAGGTGGGGACAGTCTGCTCCCTTGCAGTTCTCTTCCTCACCTACATTTCTCCAGCTCACCTGGAACCACCCGATATTGGGTCCTGCTGTGCAGCTTCGTTCAATCAAAATTAGGTTCCCTTTTCTTTTTTTTTTTTCCCTCCACCCCCTCTTCCCCTGATGACAATGCATCAAAGAATGGGATAAACATGAAAAACTATTCTGAATGTGTTACACTATCAGTAGAGGAACTATAAGCATGTATGTAACCAAAACCGTGGTCCTGCATCCAGCTTCACTTCAGCTATCTGAGAAACTGCATATACTTCAGGAACCTGACAAACATGTATGGTATCATTTGAAATGTCTATTTAACAGAAGCAGATTAAGAAAAGGAAGATTTATCCAGGTTGCCTGGCCATGAACACAGTGGCTCAAACTGAGAGATGAATTAGAAGCAGATTCCTGCAGCAGATCAGCAACAAAGGTTGGTCACTGCCAGCTAGAATGGTGTGGTTTGGCTGGGTTACTGACTGTGATGAGAAAAGCAAACAGTTAAGATTTCAGTAACAACTGAATTGAAAAAACATCTTTCCATGGACTTCTTTTTTTTTTTTTTTCCCCTTTCAGAGAAATACAAAGTTCAGTAAGCAATATATCTGAGATTTTACTGCAGTTTCCCACTGGACGCTCATGAATAGAACTGGGAGAAAAATGTTTTCTCATCACAGGGAGTTCCATTCTCAATAGGGATAAAATATTCAAAATGTCAAAAAATGTTTGTGAATCAGCAGTCTAAAAATGTTCATTACATATAAATCAGCTCTTCTTGTGTTTTGATTTTCATTATTTTTTACATTACTTTGCAAAATAATCCATGCATTTTTTTATATTATGACAGAGTATAATATTAAAAAGAAAATACTTTTAAAAGAAAAAAATACCAATTTTGGAGGATTTAAATGTCAAAATACTTTCCAAAAGCATTTGATAAATAAACAGCTGTCTTTATTTAAACAGATATCACTCTGACAAAATGACATTTTATGAAAAAATGCATCTACAATGTAAATTTTCCTATTGAGTTTAATCACAGATCTATGAAACACCACTGTCTTAGATGATTAAAGTTATAAATTCATTCATTGTAGCATTGCATTAAATTCACCTTTATGCCAGCGCAAGCTCCTGAAAGTAGACATAGACCACTGAATTCTCAGGATCCAGCGTGAAAAATTGATGCAAGAAGGATATTAAAATATAAGGAGGCAATGGGCCTGCATGAAATTACTTCACAGCCCCTTAAGTAAATTCTCAATACATCTTCCATAACCTTAATCTTTGAATCACAACAGGTCATTGCAAAATTCTAATTATTTTTGAAGACCCGGTGTAATGAAAAAAATCTTTTCGCAACCTACGGACTCTAAGAGTTATACAAAAAACACTGACTTTTTTTTTAAAAAAAAACTCACAATTTTATTTCCAACAAAATAGGGATATTGTAGAGCACCATTTTGACAGTGGTTCTACAGAATCTTCATTGGAAACACAGGCTGGCATCAGTTCATCTTCATCGTGTTTCTTTGAAAGACACTACAATGCTTTGGCATCACCTTTTAAAGTCATTCAACATTTTTTAAAGGATTGTAATCAAACAGCAGTACCTGCAGTGATTCATGAGCTCCAAGTGACATGACATCGTTGTGGGGTTCATTACATGAATCTCTCCTTTTTCAGAAAGACTAGACCAATCTCTCTACTCTTTCTTGCATGTTGTTTCTATTATCAATTTTCCATGTTGCTCCCTACATTTTTTCATTTGTTAAAACACAGTAAATGCAATTTTTACTGCTAGTAAAAGGCCACAGTCTTTGTATTGACCTGGCAGTGCAGGATCTCAGATTCTTTTGTTCTTTTCTTGACCTGAACCTTAGCCTGCTTTAAGAATTGTCTGGTGGTCAAGTGACTTTTGTCTCACCACTTCCAGCTTCATGTCTGGGAATACTGCACATGGCAAAGGTCTGACAAACCTAGGGAGTCATCGTGGGACAAGTTAACAGCCCTTTATGTTGGACTGGGCCAAGGGATGCTACTGGACAGATTCCAAACTTTAGCTGGAAGCTGACCTTATTAGGACAACATATTAAAATAGCTATGGTTGCACACTAGGACTGAGTGAAGAAAATTGGCAGTACCAACCCTGCTTCCTGGAGCCACTGTTTTCTCAAAGTTTTACTTTGACTTAAAAGATCGGGCACAAAGAGTGAAGAGTTATTTATTTGATTTTTTTTATGTTCAGTAACCAGTTTTCTTTATAAAAATCTAGCTAATAGTTGACCAAGAGAAGTAAATTTAGAGGATATTATGTTACAGTAACATTACTTCTGAATTTTCTAATAAAGTAAAATGCTATAATCATTTCTTACACATCTATTGACCATGTAGAACTAGATTATACCTGTAAGTATTAAGTTATATCCCCAGATGTATGTGAACAGTTTTGAATGCCTTAGCACATTTTCTTAAGACATTGGATTTATATGAGAAAATATGTCTGCCTGAACCCAATCAGTCTCTTAATTTGTCTGTAGTTATTTTAATTGAATGAGATTGAAAGGAAGCCAAAGGAAACAACAGGGAAAATTGAGTTAGCATGGCAAGGGAGTCTTGTTTACAAACTATAACCAACATCAATTCATTTCTGGCTTCGGTTCCTGACCTCTACTTCAAAAGCAATTATTTGCAAATGACAAATCTTATGAACTCTGAGGACCTAGCATGTTATGGATCTTGTAAGTATAATAACCATATATTTACTAGTTCTAAAAGCTTCATTTGGTACCTCCAAAGTAGCAGGCAGCTTTAGCAGCCAGATGTCTGTTTATTGAATTGATATATGCAAATAATATTTGTAAGCAGTAAGCTGGGATTCTAAAATGGTACCTATAGTACAAAAGGCAAAAAAATAAACTAGACATGCATATACCTTTGTTGTTTCAAAAACATCAGAATCAAGACTATTGTCTTTACACAAAAGTATTTTTTTCTTTTTGCTTCCACAAATAATAAATTGATGATCCATAAATTGCATTCTGTGCTGAAAACTCAAAAGACTCTTAGACTGGAATAGTAAAGCATTACTTGCTTGATTATCCTGTTATTCTTCTCAAATACACTGATTTTTTTTTTTTTTTGAAAAGCAATCAAATGTTTTCAACTTCTGAACATTTGCAATCATTATTATTTTCTGTGGTTTATGCCTTCAAAGATTTAATTCCACCTCTAATTATAAAAAATAACCCCTATTATGAACAGGATCTTATTCTGTTCACTGTGCCAGTAAAACTGGGAAACATGGAGAATGAGATATATTACTTTATATAAAAATGGCAGATGCCATCCCTTTACCAATGCAAATACATGCTGTAGCTTGTCCAGTAAACAGAAGTTATAATAAGTCTCCCATGATCCAATTTATTACTATTTTTGAAGTAATCCAAATCAGACGTTGCCATCCATTCCCATTGCTATAGAAAATCTCCTTTTCTGGGAGATATTTATCTCTGAATTCAAGTTGTAGTTAGTGTTTATCAGAAGCAGATCTTATAGAGATTCTTTCTAACACTGACAATGTTTGGTTACAAACACAAAAGGCCGCAGTTTATAACAGACATTTTGATTTACAGGAAAAGTCTAACTTGCTTAACAACTTATTTATCTTATTGGTATAACAAAAAAATCAATGGCTACAAAGACTTTGAAATTAAAATCCCATCAAACTAAAGCACCTTCAGAACAAACGAATTACTTATTATCATTGAAATAGTTAACCTCTTTTGCTGAACATGTTTGAAATATTTAAACATAAAATTAACAACTTTGTATTATAGAGGACCCGTGTAACATTCATCAGTGTCATGCCTAAGAGCCTTTTGAAAGCAATTATATAATGTAAGCCATGGTTCACTGTTCATTTTAATGGTATGTTGAAAAAGAGTCAAAGATGAAATGTTGGTCAGATTGCTAGCCCTCCACGGAAAGTCTGAAAAATATGGCTTATGTCTTCTTTACATGTTCAGGATTAATGTAATCATCAGATTTGGTGTCAAAAAGATTTTCATCCTCAGCCTAACTGCCAGTGAATATTGCCTTTTTGGTTTTGGTTTTCCCACTTCCTCTTTGGCCTAGGCCATGACTCATTTCATAGGATCACTTGGGTGTCTATTTTTAACCAGCTGCCTCTTCAGGGATTTAGGAGATTGGTGATGCCTTCGATCTCTTTTACTCCTATGCTGTTCCTTCTGGGGCTTTGAGCTCTGTGACAGGGTTGCCTTGGCTAGCAAGAAAACACCCAGTCAGCCACCTGCCCCAGTTGCCCCCTGTCCTCAGCAGGATGGAGTGAGAAAATAAGAAGGAAGAGACCTTGGTGCTAGCTGGTGAGCAGCACAAGAGATTTTGGTCTAGATTCTAGAAGAGGGGTAAATCTAGAGTCTGGAACTGGCTATGTCTTGCAGGGGGCAGCCCTGTTCTCTTCTTACAGAGCCCACCCCTGCAGCCTACTGCTACCAACATCTGGGCACCTGTGCACAACATATATCTAGAAAGTATATGGAATTATATTAGATTTCATTTGGTTTAGGAAATTATGTTGGGAATTATATTAGGTTTCATTTGGTTTAGGAAATTATGGCGTGTTTAACAGTGTATAAGCAGATGAAGTGGAAGCTGAAGCCTCTGGACTAAGCATCTATAATGTTTATAATAGAGGGAGACTGGATGTAATTCATCAGACAGTCCCTAGTTTTGTCCATAACGATGAAACTAAATGTTGAAACAGTGACCTTGCTCTGGTCTTCAGGCCAGGTGACACTCAGAATGGGCATCTTCACATGACTTAGCCTTTGGCCCTAGATATTCTCTGGTGATGTTAAGTTATAACTGACACATATGAACGCATTTATAGTTCACTTCAAAGTGTCCAAAATAATGTGATTACTGTGGTGCAGCCCATCACAGAGGTGCTGTCATGGCATGAAAGACTGAATTGTTTCTGTCCTCAGGTGTGGCTAGAGGGTATATGGAGTCATATAAAGCTTCAAAACTGGGTAGGGTAGTACTGGCAGATGGTGAAGGATGGAGACAACCAAACTTGATGAAATCTCATCTATGCTGGTTTTTTTTAGGAATCCCTGGAGTAAACCATGTTGAGAAAGCCAAGGCTTTGTCTTGAGAAGAGTTAACCAAGATGAGAACAGGAAGCCATCAAGCAGTTATTCAGCGTGGACAATCAGGGGTCTAGTGCTTTAAGCAATACTCAGAACTTATGTAGAGGTCTAAATGTGTCTTCAACACCTTGAAAAAAAAGAAAAAAAGGTACATGCAGGAATACTCAAAAGCATTTAGATCTTTTCAGGTGCCCACCAATTATCAGGAAGTATATGAAAACATCACCTAACTTGTAGCATTTCACGCAAAACATTGTTCACATTAAAGTAATTTTTAAATAAAAAAATAAGATAAACTGTGGACTTGTGTCCTATAAGAGTCCACTTAAGTACAATGTACTGTGGTACTGAGAGTCACTGAAATGCCTGTGGATCCTGCCACTTGATAGCAGGTGGTTGGGATTGGTTAGGAAAGCAGCACAGAGAACAGAGGATAGGATTCTATTTTCTCTCTTAGCTGGAGTTGACTGTAGTTCCTGGCACTTTTTTTCCCTCTCTCTTAGCTGTAAATGACTAACTTGATTAGTACATAGATTTATTCAGTTATATTTATGTATATGCATGAAAATGTATTGCTGAACTCTGCATAAATACTCAAAATACTTCTGGAAGAAAGCTGAGCTAAAGCAATTAATTTGCATTCAGTTTTTAAGTCCCATAGTGCTATGGTCCTCTTGTTTGTAGGTATTACTCCAAAGTGCACATCAGGAGTATTGACTTGGTCTTCTAGTCAGTTACCATTCACCAGCACAATTTGTCTAGTCTTCAGCCTATTTCACATTCTTCTTTTATCCAAGGGCCTTCAAACACAGCCAGGGACCAAGCAGTTTGTTGGTCCTGTGCCTGAAAGTGCGTGCTCTGAAGGTATGCTGTCAGCCGAATAACACGTATCCATTTGTGTTAGGTGAAAATGTGCTCTGGTATGCACATTTATTCCTTTGCAGCACCAGATGTGTCTATCACAAGATGGAGCTTGTCTGCACTTTGGCTGTGCAATGAATACATGGGATATCACATGATGAGGGAGAGGTTACAGAGTAATTTTTGCTTTATTTGAAATAGAGTGGGCCTCACCCTCAGTTTGTATACAGGCCCCCAGGGAATCTTCCTGTGCTCTGTTTCAATAATCCATGGCAGGTAGCCATCGTGAAAGATCTTCTGGTGCAGAAGACATACTCCCACAGGCAGCAAATGTCATGCAGGTCCACTAAGAGATTCTTACATCAGAGGAAACACACACTCCTTGAGTTGTGTCCAAGCTATGTCCAACCTGCGAGTAAGCCTGTGAATGGACATGAGCAATGGACTGACATATTCAAGGAAAACTGTGTTTGTAAGTAGATGGGATGAGAGATGTTAAACTGGCTGTAGCTTTTACAGGGTTTATTGCAGAAATAAGTAATTAGATTTGAGTATGATCCCTCTTATCTCCAATAATGCAAAATAGATTTAGGAAGTCACGGACAGAATAGCCATTCCTGGTGTGGCCTTCACAGAAATTTGTTTCAACTGCAACTGACTTTCTCAGAGTATTCTCAGGATCTGGGATTTTCACTTTCCAAATACACTTTACTATAATAGGAAGATCTTTAGATAATCTCATAAGATGCACAAACCCAGGAAAACCAGCTCCAAACTGTGAATGAGCACAGCACGGGAGTTTTGGCAGATTATCACACTGTATAGATCTTCTGGTTGAAGAAAGGCTATCCATTCACACCAAAGTAGAAATTGTGAACATCAAATTGAGAGCGAGGATAATATTGTGGTGAAAGTAATGGATTAAAACTCACGAGAGATGAATTTAACACACAGCTCTGCTTTCTTGCCAATTTTATATGATTTATTTTATCTCTCTTTATTTTGGTCTACACACATGAATGAGAGATTACGTTCCCCCTATCTCTGGTCTGTCTTCTCTGTTTAGAATATAAACAATGAATACATAAGCCCACGGTGAAATCTCCAGACAAATTCTTTGATGACTCTAGTTCATAGTTTGCAATCCAAGAACAGTCATGACCAGTCACAAAGAAAAGGAGAATCTGACATTACTCAGTGCAAAAAGAAGAAAAAAAGGCATTGAAGTAACAAGTGATAATCAGAAATCTTTTAAATAACATTGCATACCAGACAGGCAAAAACCATAAAGCTTTGACTTTTTTAATAGCAGCTGAAAAGTCTGTCGGTAGTAAATTCATTGACGAATGCTATCAGACCTACTGGAACACCTAAGTCTGTGTACCATACTAAAGCAGAAATAGTGATAAATGTGAGCGACACAGTAGTCATAACCTTTTAATTTCTGCATTTCATCATCACCTGCCATAGTTAGATAGTTGCTAAATATTCTGAATATGAACTGAATTTCTCTCTTTTTCAATCAGTATTCAAACGTTACATTGCTCAATTTGTTAGCTTACCCCCACGACTTCCATGTGTTGATGGGCCTTTCTCCTAACACCTTAAGTGTTCCTTTCAGCTACTGTTGAGTTACTACTAGCAGTGGCACACAAATTTAAAGTTAATTTATTTAATTCTTTCATAATTACTGAAATTCAGCCTAGTATTTTGGGTTTTGTCTTCCCTAATTAGTATGTCAGCTGGATATAGATGTAAGGCTAGATAACCAGTTACTGGTTGATGACAGAAAGCATCTATATAGGGAATATATTGTTCTGCAGGAGAAAGAAATGGTAGTATCTGCCCCAAGAGTCCAAAGATGTTACAAACTTTTTTTTGTCTTCAGTGGTTAGGCTCCGTGTGATTCATATCTGTAAAATTAATAAGCCTGTTGTTGTTGCTCAATTGTACTGTCAAAAGGAAAAAAGAACTGATGTATTTGAACTCTTTTATTTTTAGCTTGATGCAAAGCTGTATTAGGTATAATCCCATTTTTCAGAGTGAATGAAATCCCATGTTATCTAAAAAGCTAGAGCTGCTGTCTCAGATTTATGGCGCTTAACTTGTTTAGCTTGACAGGTGCTGTTCAGGATCAAAAGACATTGGTATATACAATGTCGTATCTTCAAGGTCAGGAAAACTCTAGGGAAAAGATATCTTGGTGCAATGCATGGCAGAAGGAAGAGGCATGTTAAATGCATAGATAAGTATAACCATCTGAAACAGTATGATAATTTTCATAAGCATGAGTCCCAGGACGTAAGACAAGTTCAGTCAAGCAAGTACAGTGATATTCTGCTGCTCACTCGTAAGATTGCTGTAAGATGATTTCTTATTTTTAGGAAATTCTTAGCTTAAATCCTATTATTTTATGCCACTGCTTCTCTAGGATGTCACAAGACAGATTCTTTCTGTATTTCCAAGTCCTCCTCATTTTGCAATGTAAAAATGGTACAGTCTTTAAACAATGTTCAGTATTTTGTTACAATGTGAAAAATTATGAATTTCTGTACAAAGTTCTTAGTATTGGATGGACTGTGTAGAATTATGGAGTTTCTTTCACTTCCATTGTAAGAAGACTTAAGAGTCTTCCAATCTTTGCAAATGTAATTCCAGGGGAACTCAGAAACATCAGTGAGGAATTTGTGGCAAGTCTATGCTTCTTTGTGCACTTTTCAAAGATTTTATTTGATCCCAGAGCTAATAACCATCTAAAAAAGGCTGGAGTGATCTTAGGAGCTTACATGCAGATTACTATTTAGTCATTTTAGCGACACAATCAAGTATTTGGGGTTTTTTTTTGTGATGATGAGTGGATTTTTTGGGGGCGATTGTTGTTACTTTTTTTTTGTTTGGGGTTTTCGGAGGTTTTTTTTGAGCCCTAAGAGAAGTTTAACTATATGGGAAACCACAATGTCAATTCTTCTTCCATTTCTGGGTTTCATTGCTGTTTCTGGCACAGTACGTAGTGAGTGGAAAGATACCAGTCAGTACCTAACTGAAGGCTGGAGAGATAGGCAAAGATTGTGGCAAGTATAGGATCTCTAACCAAGTCCAGTTTTATTGAATCCTATCATTGCAGAAGAAAGAAGGCAATAACTGAAGGCCACCTTTATCAGCTTCTTACAGGTCTTTACACTCAAATACGTAGGCATTGCACTCTTTAGGCAGGCATTCAACTGTCTGACCCATGTAGAAAAAATGGGAAAATATCATAAATGTTCATATCCAAACAAATGGAATTATTAGAAAAAAACCCCATTGGATGCAGTCAGTCTATGTGTTACAACCAAGAAATCTTTCCTGGCTATGAAATATTTACTTCCAAAACAGAGATTTATTTTCTATTTTTGCCCCTCCAATCTGCTTTGGAGAGACCTCACCTACAGTACTGTGTCTGTCTCTGGAACCCTCAACACAGGAAGGACAGGGACCTGTTGGATCCCGGGGAAGGCCACAAAGATGATCAGAGGTCTGGAGCACCTCTCCTACGAGGACAAGCTGAAAGTTGGGGTTGTTCAGCCTGGAGAAGAGAAGGGTCTGGGGAGATCTTATAGTGGCCTTCCAGTACATGAAGGGGGCTACAAGAAAGGTGGGGAGGGACTGTTCATAAGGGCATGGGGTGATAGGATGAGGGGCAATTGTTTTAAGGTAGAGCAAGATATATTTAGATTAGAGGTAAGGAAGAAATTATTTACTACGAGGGTGGTGAAACATTGGCACAGGTTGCCCAGGGAGGTGGTGGAGGCCCCGGCCCTGGAGACATTCAAGGTCAGTTTGGATGAGGCTCTGAGCAACCTGATGTTCGTGCTCACTGCAGGTGGTTGGACTAGATGACCTTTGGAGGTCCCTTTCAACTCAATGCATTCTATATTTTCAAAGAAGCTAATAACGTGAAGATATTTTACAGATTATCAGACAAGTTTGTAGTTGATTTTAGCAATGTTATTTTTTTTCACATGTGAGAAACAGGCTAAATTTTCCTACCTCTAGCATTGTAATTCAGCCTGCTACAATATATTGCAGAAACAGGAAATCTTACATTTCCAGGAATGGCTGGGTGCAATTTGTACTATGTTGCAGAGTGGTAAAGTCACAGAAATGGCATTTCTATGAATGTCACAGCCTTGTTGGTGGAACTAAGGACACTATAATAAATAAAAGAATTAATGGTATAATTATTGAATACTGCCCAGGATTTGTGTTACAGGTACTGTAGAGAATGAAGTGATATGGCACCAACTACACATAAAAACACTATGTTTTCAGAATGTTCTCAGATGTGATAACATGTTTCTTTAATTTCTAGCTACAAAGAAAGTATCCATTGTTAATATTTAATTATGAAGTCCTCCAAAAGTCAATTTTTTCCATCATTGTAAATACAAGTTAAGACATTGGCTTTTATGATACATGACTAATATATTCTTCAGGTGAAGGAGGAACTCATATTTTCTGTGGCAATAAACTGACACCTCAATGATTAACCATGAAGAAGGAGATTCTAATGAACAAAATAAATGGCACAGTACCATCCTCTCTGTATTAATCAGTTTGGTATTCGTTTGTTGTACTTGTCCTAATAATATCAGTTTTCAGAGAACCAAATTTCTTTTTTTTTTTCTTAGTATATTTAAACTCTGAATGCATAACACCACTACAGAAGAGATCAAAGGAAAGTTAGACATTTTGTTCTTCACATTAGGGTCATCTGAAGAGGCAAGAAGAGTCTGTTTTAAATTTGTAAAAGAATCACTTTTTTTTTTCCTTCTAAAACAACCTGCGAGGAAGCAAAGTTCCCAGTTAATGGTTTTGAGTTTTCTGCTGATTCATGGAGGATTTTTAATTGGTTGATAGTACTCATATTCTCAAAAGGTTTTTGTGAAATTTTAAATAATACTAACATCCTTAGCTTGATCATCCTTACCTTCTGAACAGCGAAATCACTGATCATTTCAGCCAGATTTAAGTCAAAAGCGGAGAAACCTATTTGTCTGTAAGACTTACAAGTGCCTTGTGAGTAGAGAAAGGAGACCCTGTGCCAGTTCTCATTAAGATAAAGAAGGCTGGTTGTGTCTATATATTACTGAACAGTTGTGAATCTATGTGGAAAAAAACCGTGAGTGCTTTAAACTTGAATAGTAATATTTCATCAGAACTTCCAATCAACTCTAAGACTCAAATGCAAAGCAAAAAGATTCTTGGTAAATTTTGGTGTTCCCATTACTACGTTCTGAAGGTTGTCCTCTTTATTCTATTAGAATAAA
>NW_009732168.1:51472-65402 GCF_000703405.1 Apaloderma vittatum | reverse complement strand
ACCTGCTCTGAAGCTGGTCACCGCAGCAAATAAAATGTAAGTTTGTGGGCCTGGGTCAGGGCAACAAGTGGTTTGAGAGCAGCTCTGCGGAGAAGAACTTGAGGGTACTGTTGGATGAAAAGCAAGACGTGAACCATCAGTGTGTGGCCTCGCAGCCTGGTATTCCAACCACATCCTGGGCTGCATCAGAAAGAAGCGTGGCTGAAGGGAGGTGATTCTGCCCCTCTACTCTGCCCTGGTGAGATCCCACCTGCAGTACTTTGTTCAGCTCTGGAGTCCTGAGCACAGGAAAAAGCCATTGACATGTTGCGCTGGGTTGACAGGAGGGTTACAAAAGCGATCAGAGGTCTGGAGCACCTCTGCGAGAAGGCCCAGGTGAGAGAGCTGGGGTTGTTCGTCCTGAAGAAGAGAAGGCTTCAGGGAGACCTTAAATGGAGAGGAAAAAGGGTAGTGGTTTCAAATCAAAAGAGGGTAGATTTAGACTAGATATAAGGAAGACATTTTTTACAATGAGGGTGGTGAAACAATGGAAGAGGTTGCCCAGAGAAGTGGTAGAATCCCCATCCCTGGAGATATTCAAGGTCAGGCTTGATGGGGCTCTGGGCAACCTGATCTAGTTACAGATGTCCCTGCTTGCTGCAGGGAGGCTGAAGTAGGTGACCTCTAAAGATTCCTTTCGTCACAAACCATTCTATGATCCTATGATTCTGTGACAAACATGCTAAATAATGAAACAATCAAGATGCTCCATCAGTTTTACTTAAGCAAAAGGAAGAAATATGATCACAGTCTGTAACTACCGAATTATGGAACAGGAGTTTGAAGGCTTTTTATTCTGCAAAGAAAAGCGTAACAGCAGGCAGTAGACTGGTGTTGAAAATGGAAAACTTCGGATGAGACACGGGGCACAAATCATTAAATATGTGGGTTCTCCAAGTCTGCTTAGCATGTTGGTTTCTACAGTACTGGAAATTTAAAACCAATTGATCTTTTTTCTAAAACAGATGCTCTTGCTCCAATTAATTTGAAGAAAACTTAGAGTCTGCCATATGCAGTCAGAAATACGATTGCTAGCAGTTTTCACTGGACTTTTAATTTATTGGAATAAACCCCAGATTGTTACATATGCTTGATATCTATTTGATCCAATACAGAATTCCATCACCTATATGTGAGTGCTGATTTAATCTTGCCCTGACACAGCAAGGGCTGGCTTACTCTTTTACTAAAATGGAGTTCCCTAAATTCCACTTGCAGCCTATTTTGGGCACCAGTGACATGACAGCAGCATCTTTTTGCGAGGAGGAACGAGGCTCTTGTCCTCACACTCCAGCTGTCTGGGAGCTCAAGCAGGGCAGGCTGGCTGCCACTGCTTGTGCCTGCTTGCCAGGGAGACACTCCACTCTTCATCTCATCCTACCAGGATTTGCGAATAATCAAGGTTCGCTTTGTAGCAAACGGCCTCCATGTTCTCCCAAATGAAAGAATTAATTCTAGCAGCATTCACGCAGATTTTTTAGCAAAGAAAACAAGGAAAAGCTCCTGAGCTGGTTCAGTGCAAAGAACAGCATGTAAAGATGAAAGAAAGGATGAGGCAAGAAGATATTTGTGGTTAAATCGGTTGGTAACGCTGACATCCTGGAAGCACAGCATTGCTTTTCTGTACATGCTTCCTTTCCGTTTTTTGAGAGTCCTGTGTCCTTGGTCAGAAGGAAATACCACCCCGTGGTGAGAGCATGGGAAGTATACAATAGGTTTTATTCACACCAAGAATCCCAAACCACTCCAGCTCTAACAAACTGGGAAAAAAAAACATGAAATGAGGAAGCTGCTAGATGTGGAAGGCACATTGTGAATGACACACTGCTAATAAACCTAATTCTCTTTCTGAACAACGGCAGATCTCACAAAAGTCTCTCTCCCTTGAATAGGAGAGCCTGAATGAGCTAAAAAACTGTGCCTCTCGTGTAACCTTTTTGTGTGAATGAATCATAGTTCTGGCACAGAAAGTTAAAAAAAGGTCTTTTAAAAACATTACAGCAAGGTAACCATAAAATTTCCATGTAAAGCATACAATGAGTTCTTTTATTAATCTTTATCCTGCGAATCGACCAGTATTATCCCCTCCTGTTTTGATCTCATTTTTTTTCCTGTGTAGAGCCAAAAAGCTACTTTAATGTATGCCCCGAGTGTGATGATATTTGCATAACAGGAGCTTTCAGGGAGGCTCTTGTTTTCCACAAACTGCACTGCTTGCTTACACGGTATGAAAATCCTGATTGGATTTATGGCCCATTAAGAATTCTGTTCATTAGGCACCCAACCCTGCAGATATCTCAGCAAATCTTCGGTTTCATTAACAGCTCTGTTCAAGTAAACACAACAATTGAAGGCTACATAGTTCAGTGTAAGCACATGCGAAACCAGGCTCTCGTGTGTGATTACTCATTCAAAGCTGCAAGAGGCTGCGGATGGAGGTTGGAGGATGGGGATGCCCGCCCTGGGTCCCTACAACAGCTCCCGACTATTAACCTAGTCCCCTTTTGAGAAGTGTTATGGGAAACTCAACACAGATAATTAGCTGCTCCGTGATTTGATCCTTCAGCATCCCAGGTCCTGCAAATGGCCCAGCAATGCTCAAACTGATCTCTAATGTCATATTCGCACAGCGTGGAAAACTGGGGATATCATGGACAAGACAGTTGTTCCCAAATAAAGTGACAATTAATAGATAATGATAATCTATTACTGGTGATTGATATCAAGGAAATCTTATGCATTTGATGTTGATTAAATTACAGTACTTTCAGAAATAACTAATACTTCAGTTTTTAATACATCCAACTGAGAAAAATCACTAAATCATAGTGACACTTATCAAGCCCCCAAAATAAAGACTTCACTGAAACCTAGAGGGAAATTATTTATCTACATAGGGAAAACTACCAATGAAGTCACGGCACGGTTCATTGCTTCTATTAACGGGAGTTCAATGTAGATAATTTATTTCACAATTGATATATTAGGATGTCCATGCTAAGCCATTGCTCAGTATTAGAGAATGTTCATAAACATTTGTAGAAGAACTGCTTAATCTCCTGAAGTCAACAACAAAACTCCCAGTGAAATACCTGCAAATGAGGTACCACCACTTTGCATCTTGGAATTGGAAACCCATCATTTGCCTGTAACGCTCTCTCTGTGCGGGAACACCAACAGCCAACCACAGAGTCACTTTTCCCTTTTCCCACGAACAGGACAACTTGTCTTTGTCCCACCAGCAGCTTGTGACTATCGTCAGCAGCTTCTGAAGTGTGGTGTGCCAAGGCCCATTTCCCTCCCCCGCGCTGAAGATGAAGTGTGCTGGCCACGCTTTGCAGAAGCCACAGATGCTAACGCTCCGGGAAGAAGGATACCCTGTCTCCTGGCTAGCTCTGACTTGCCTCTCTGTGATGCACTGAGTGTATATATGCCATAAGCTACTGGAAATCTGCCTGTGTGCCATCTTTGGCCATCTTCCCTCAGACTCTTGGTTTATAGTATACAGTGCAATGTCTTGACATTTTTATTATACTGGTTCCTCATTAAGCAAACCACATATCATCATAACAAGCAACCCTCCCAGCCATCATTATTCCAGCTATTAGGTCCCTTCATTACTCAGCCACACAGATTTACCTTATAACTACATTTATTACTCTTATTTTGACACACACAGACATGCAGTATGTGATGATGACTCAGTCATCGTTATCCCTAAAATGATTGTTTAAATATATGGAGTCTTACAGCATCCATATATGGTCCTCACTCTGCAATGCACTTCCTGCAACGATTTTTGCAGGCTTGTCTTTCCATTTCATGTGTATAAATTTCTTGTATTAAATCTGAGCAAAGCTAATAATCCTGAAAATGTTCAAAATCAAAAAGCATTAGAGTTTTAAGGCAGTAAAAATGTTAAAGAAGCTTTTTAAAAGTGCACATTAATCTCCATTTGCATGCCCTCTGAACTTCAGCACTTTCCTTTATTTTCATTAAGGCAAAATTGACTCCTGATCACAAAACCAACAATAAGTTGAATACATAACGTACCTGAAGATTCCTGCCATTTAATATTGGGCCACCATAGTTCTTTCTCATAATTCTTCTAGGCTGCTTGTGTACCCGTGTCCATCTCATCTTACATTACTGCAGCTGCATCCAGAGGAAAGGAGGTGGGACTGAAACAGGGGCATCTGTCATGCCCCACACCCAACACAAACACAGAGTCCAGGCATGCCTGCCCCAAAACTTTTCATGTCGAAAGGACAGGAGAAGCAGAGCGGAGGAGCAGAGGCCCAGAGGAGCAGCAGCAATAGCTCTCCTGACACACGGAGCAGCTCAGTGGCACGGTCAGGTTTGGATGCCTTGTTCCCTTCCACTCCAGGGAATCATGAACCAGGCTTGATTTCACAAAGATTCATCCTACAAGGGCTCTAGCCCAGGACACAGTAGAAATGATAACATGCTTTGGCTGAGACTGCTGGGGATTTTGCTTCTTTGTGGTTTTGTCACTCTTGCTTTTCTTTTTCTGCCCCTAATAAAAGCCAGCCTTCTCTCCTTGCCTTTCTCCTTGCTTGCCCTTTGCTTCTTTCCCTTTCCTTCAAAACTACAAAAACAAATCGCAAGAAGCTATTTTTATTTAAATTGCAGGAAGGACATCTGAGGAGTTTTTTGCACAAGGAAGTCAGTTTGTGCTTTTATCTCCCTGTGAATTGCACTACATCCCTGGACACCTCATGGTGTCTTTTTTCCATGCTGTCTGTCTGACCACGTCTCTGATCTATGCATGCTCTTGTGACCATGAGCTTCTCCTAGCAGGTCTGGCATAACCCTGTGCTTGCCCAGGACTCAGCAATCCTTTTTATTCTTGGTTTCCACAGCTCTGACTGCAGTGAGCCACAGCAGGAAAGAGATGGCCTAGTGCCCTGGACTGGTTTAACAGCATTTAAGCAGATACTTAGCAAAGGACCTATTGAGTGAGATTGCCCTCATCTTCTGCCTCAGATGGATGGAGAGCAGAGGGCTCCACAGCTCCTGGGCTCATGTTTTCCCGCTTTCCTGTCATAGGGTAGAACCACTAGCAGGAACCTTTTGGTGTCTCAAAACCTTTTCACTGTGCCTCTATCTGAGTTCACCTCTCAGAGGTCTGCAGTGTGCTTTTAGGAATGCAAAATTACTGTTTTAAGATTCATGTTGTTCAAGGCCAAGTTGGATGGAGACTTGAGTAGCCTGATCTAGTTGAGAGGCGTCCCTGCCCATGACAGGGAGGTTGGACTAGACAATCTCTAAGGTCTCGGCCAGCCTAGGCCATTCTATGACTCTATGATTCTATGTTAAAGATACCTTTTATTGTGCTTGCAATGCTAATGCTTCATGCCTTCTCCTCCCTCACCATCTTCTTTACTCACTGTCACATACTGAATGGGCCCATACAGTTGTAATTCTTGGGAGAGGGAACTTTTAAGTCTGCATTGCACATTATCTTTGCTTCATGGCATTGTGAAGTGCCCTGGTCACAGATATGTGGATATAAAATTATTCTATTTACATCAAGTAAATGACACAACTGGACTGTCCTTGCTTTTTTTCCTAATACTTTTAGTTTAAAGTCGCTTCCAACATAGTACAAATACACCTTTGCCAAATCAAAACGTTCCCTTTGGTAACTGGAACTTAAAAGAGGTCAGAGAAAAATGGTAGCAACATCATCCTTCAGACAGCTTTAAAAGCTGTCGTGGTGATTTCCATGTGTTTGTATCCCTGAAAAGGATTATTTTAAACTCAAACTTAGACGTTTGAAGAGAGAAATATATTGCCTTAAGGTGAATTCTGGAAGTGGAGAAGAGGCATTTCACAGATATGTTCATCAACCCATAATCCAATAATACAGTAGCAGGGATGGTGTGCAAGTCAGCTAGCACAGGCACTTTAATTTTTGGTACCCCACAAACTACTTCTCCTAAATGAAGTGCCTCTTTAGGCAGGTACTTTGTCATCACTGCTGAAATCAAATCTCCTTCCATGATGCATCTAAATGGGCACCCAGAGTACAATCTATTCTATGCATTTGATTTAGCCAACATTCCTTCTCTATGAATTTGTATACTCACAGGAACATTTTGATAGAAAAAAAAATAAATCCATACTACACCAAGAATCATGCAGTCTTTAAACTTCAGTTTGCCTGAACAGGCAGCAGTCAGGAACAAAACTCTTTTCCCTTCTCTTTTGTCCTTGTGTGGCCTCTTCCCGCTTCTCTGCTCTTTTTGGCTGGGCCCTTCCAGAAGCTTTTCTGAATCATGTGTTATTACATTTGACATTTTGGGTCTTGGGCTGCGTCACTGATCACATCGAGAAGAATTCAACAGCTTAGCTTCCAGGCTAGGTACCTGAAATAACTTCTGTGCACTGAATCAAGCACTTCTCTGGTTTTTTTTGTGTGTGCTTGAACTACATAATCCAACCCCAAATAAGAATGTAGAACACATTCTTTATCAACATACAGCCAGTAATACACTTCATAATCTCATCTAAATTTGTACTTTGAACCCATAGTTCATGCATGATTTCTAGAGGCTTTCAAGAAATTTCTGGGGATGTGCAGGAGGATTTGAAGATTTACCGTTTCTTAGTGGCATTTTCATGTATAATTGTCACTAAAAATGAGTTCCAGAATTGTGATGGCATTTATACTACAACATAAACATGGGCTAGTTTTTCTTCTATGTGGAATGATTTACTTCTTTTTTGAAATCCTGATTTACAGTTAAACCAGGGACAGCAGCAAAAGTTGGTTAGTAAGAAGCAAGCCTCATGCTTTCAGGCAGATGTTTATTTCCCTTTTTCCTTTAGCTCAGTGACAGCCACTATTCTCTTTATAAACAATCTGGGTAGAGATTACTTTAATATTCTAACAGCTCAGTGTATATTTCAAGCAGCAAGGAAAATGTCATTTGTGGTTTTAGTTTTAATATTTATTTGGGGGTATATCAATTAGAAAATCTATGGTTAAAGTCTGTAGGGATTTTCTGTGGTTTGACATGGGAATGTCACCTTTGATTTCCTGAGAAATCTGTAGTATATATTTGGTGGGTTGCTGTTATTTATCTTGCAAAGAATTTAGTACAAAGTGGCCTAAGGGGGAAAATAGTCACCATTCTGTTTGGCTTCAACTTTGTAGTGTCACAGTCTAGGAATGGTACATTTTCTGTAATTTTCTTGAGAATCCATCGAACTCAACATGAATATTTTTCCGACATAGAATCTTGGAACAAAGCTTTCAAAGAACGCACCAGTCTGACACTATTCTTCAACATATAATGAGTGCTGCAAACGGCATCGACATCAGAAAAATTGCTGCACTTACTTCAGCATGCTAATAGTTTGGATTTTGCTAACTGCCAGAATTAAACCTTTGTTAGTGCTGTACATCTACAGGTGTGAGGGATTCACAAAGAAGAGGGCATTGTCAGGCCAATGAATCGAACTGAGTCACACAGAAGAACAATCTTTCAGTGTCACCATCAGATTCAGCTGCTCACACCACGAAGTTGAAATCCATGACATAGTTCATTTTTCAGCTGCTGAGCACATTCACATAATGTAGCTCATTCACTGTCTGCTGCCTACTTCACGTATGAATGTGCATTCACTTGAAAAGCCCATGAATACCCTTAGGTTTACAACACAGAAATCCTAGTGTGGTGCATTCAGCTTATCTCCATAGCTCTAGGACTCACATGGCGGTATGAATTAATCAGAAATAGAGTGGTTTCCAACTTGAAACGATACCAAAATACCATTAAGAAGATTTAGTCAGTTTGTTGCAAATTTCCTCCAAACCGAAGCTGAAGAAGTCCCTTTTTCCCCACTTAAAAAATGCACAGAAAAGAAATCCTCAAAAATCTGTGTAGATGAATATATTGGTATTTGTCTGTTAGAGATATTCTTGTAGCAATGATAGTCTGAGGATGTAAGCAAGACTGGCAGGTAGAATGGATACTCAGTACCCTAATATAAAGTCTGACATCTGCCTACAAAAGGTTACTTTGATATTGTTTTCTGTTTCTTTTCATCACTAACTTTAACATATATTTATCTCCAAAGGAAAAAGGTACATGTCATCTGAAAAGAAATCTTACCATTTTCTGGGTAAAATGCAAAAATGCCGTAATCCTACCCCTGATTTGTAGTTAGATAGGCCTACTCTATTCCTCAGAGTCATCTTCATGCCATAATAATCTTTAACCAATATGTTAAGTGCTGTGAGGGCAGAGTTAGCACTTAGACGCTGTCAGAGTTAGTATGGGAAAAAAGCCTTTTGCATTTTCATTTACTGAATTCTCTGCATTTACTGCAGAAGTCCAGAACAGTTTGGTTTCAGGTACAGAGAAATCACCCTGTCTCAAGACCTGCTCTGAAGCCAAAAAAGCAAAAATACTCTTTATGGCACTATAGACCTAGAGACCTGTGATGGGTTTGTGTCTGAGGGGTTTCTATGGTAGCAGCGGGGACTATGGCAGTGGCTCCTGCACAAAGCTTCCAAAGCCTTCCCCAGATAAAAGTCAGGCCCACCTCTGGCCAAGGCCAGGCCAACCAGTGCCTCTGTGATCAGTATGTTTAAGAGGGGAAACAGCTCGGAAACTTTTGTGTTGGGTATTTGTTTTGGAGAGGAACAACCATGCTGTGGCCAAAGCTGGTGAGGAGGAAGGAAGGGGAGAAGGGCACCAGAGCAGAGCTACGGCTGAGGCCTATGGGGAGATGGCAGACTGAGGCCCTGCAGCGCAGGGAGATGAATGCCAGGATGATCCAGGATGCAGCCCATGGAGGACTCTACACCGGAGCAGAGGACGATGCCGCAGCAGAGGACACACTCAAAGCATGCCGTGACTCCAAGGGAAGCCCAAGTTGGAGCAGTCTGTTGCTGGGAGGACTGCAGCCCGCAAGAGGCACCCATGCTGGAGCAGTTCAGGAAGAATTGCGACCATGTGGGAAGGACTCACGATGGAGAATTTCAAGGAGGACTGTCTCCTGCAAAAGGGACACCACACTGGAGCAGGGTAAGACTGCAGGGAGTCCCCTCCCTGAGGAGGAAGGAACAGCATGGACAATGTGTCATGGACAGACCACAACTCCTGGCACTTGCTCCTCTCTGGGGGAGGAGGAAGACGGGAAGAAGGGCAGGACAGGGGAAACATATATTTAAGATGTGGTTATATTTATTTTCTCACTATCCTTCTCTCATTTAATTCATCAGTAAAGTGATGGTGTCTCTATAGTCTAAATTAAACTGGTGTTTTCTCCTCAAGTCTGCTCTGGTTTTTGTCTGTGACCTTAAGTGGTGAGTGAACCCTCCCTGTCCTTAAATTTGATCCTCAAGCCTTTTAATGAGTTTTATCTCACCCATCCCAAAAGGTAGTAGGGTAGGAGTGAATGAGCAGCTGTGTGGTTCTTTGTTGCCAGCTGGGTGGGCTCACACCACGGCAAGACGTTGCTAGTTTCTCCACATCCCACTATTCCTTCTGTAGTCACGAAACCCTTCCTGACTGGGTCCTCTGCCTCCAGTCCTAGTCGAGAATGGTCGATGTAAACACACATCAACACCCCTGCCAGGAGGCTGAAAGAGAGTCTGCTTTCCTTGAGAAGGGAGTAGGATGTGCTATTACAGCTTATTAAAAGAGTTTGGGAATAGCAGATCCTTGCTCTTTGGATCAGAACACATATTTGTCAAAACTTGTCAGGTCTTTAGTCAGTAGTATATCATTTTACTTCTACAAGTAAACTTCATTTGTTCTGATGTGGCTGAAAGGAGTGATACACAGACCTGTATAAAAATCCAGGACAAAAACAAATTGCAAAACAAAAAAAAATTTAAAGTAATTTCAAATTGTGGAAGACATTGAAACACAGTTATGTTCTACTAGCTCAGTTTCAGAACCTTTATTTTGTCATTCCCTGATGCTATATGAGTGAGAGATGTAAGTATACGTGAAGTAGTAACTCTAAGCATTCCAGTGGTAAAACACAGAGCGCTCAGGACGGTTGCTTGTCAGTAAGAGAAGTGAGCACATAAGCATATTGCAACACAACTGTGTGGAAGAGTTACAAACCATCCATATTCCCTGCAACATCCTGAGAAATCCTGAGGGACCAAACCAGTTATAGGAATAATCACTTGTGGGCTTGCAAAAAAAAATAAATATATCTGAGAACAGAGGTATAAAGTTCATTTAACTTGGTAGAAAAATATTCTGTTAATTCTAATATTTACATACTTACTCCCTGTTCACTCCTTTCCCCTGCTGCTTTTCCTTTTAATTGTGCATTCTTTGTCATAGATTAGAACTATTTACTGTTGGACTGGCAGTTGGAGGCCATATGAGACACTGTGGGCATCTGTGTTGAGACAATTCAGTAGAGCTCTAAGTATTACCATTAGAAGGAGCTGAAGAGACCTCTGAACTTCAGCGGCTCTATTATTAGATCCCCGTTTGCTTACAATGGGGTACAGGCACTAACACTTTGCCACTTGAATTGAGGTAACGCCCATGCCCAACCTGGTACTCGTTCTGCCAGCTGGAATCAGGACATGAGGGCTTGGCAGGTCATCTTCTACTGTGGTGAAAAGAGATGTAAGAGCTCATAAACAGTAGTATTAAACATGGAGAAAAACACACCAGTTATCTGAGAAGAGTCAGGCTTGAGGCAATCTGGTGGCCTCTCTGGAGAAACATAACTCTTTATCTGTGGGCTAGGGTATTTCTATAAGACCCACAATAAGTGCATGACTCAGTGCAAGATTATGAAGATACCCAAAGCATGGAAAAAACCCTCAAGGATTAGTGATCTCTCCAGTAATGTGGTCTGGAGGGCAAGTAATCCAAATTCCACAGAGTGAGTTGACCAGGGGGCTTTTAAATCACAACTATTCAGCTGGAGGGGGAGGAAATGAGCATGAGTCTATGACACTGTTGACACCGTACACAAACCTAGTTACGGTTTTCAGTGTGCCTTCGACAGGAAGATTGATACAAAACAAGGAGGTAAAGGCAGCATCAGCAATTAAACTGAGAGTGTTGCAATAAGGGCAAGAAAAGTAAAACTCAGAGAACTGAAGGAGGATGTTGGACTAGATGATCTTTCGAGGTCCCTTCCAACCCCTAACATTCCATAATTCTATGATTCTATGATTCTATGATTCTATGAAAATAGGACAGAGCATCCAGGCTAAAGCCCAGAATCCAAAAAGAGTACAGATGTGCAACTTTTGGCCCAGTAGCAAGGGTCTTCAGGACCTTATCACATTCAGGGGTGGTGCTGTTGGAATAGAGAGCAGACTTGAAAGGTAAGAATAATAAAAAATACAGAGAAGAATGAAAAACAAGATTAAAAAACCACAGATTTATTAGATATATGTTATACATGATATCTTTTCTTGATGGGATTGAGTTTTTCCTGACAAAGGAGATATTCTATGAAGCCTATGGTACTTTGTTGCATTGGAAACTATTAGTAAAGATCAGCACTGGGATAGGAAATATAAGATAGAAGAGAACAGATAAAGAAAAGATGCATCTAGTGAAACAACAGCTGTTGACTGGAGGGAGGTTATGAGCAGAGTTTTTCAAGGTGCAGTCTTGGGACTAATTCAATGTTTTCACAAATAAAATCAGAAGTCTGCAATTGAAATGTGCCACTTAAGCACAAGGGTTTGAATATCATAAGGAGAAAAAAATAATGACTTTGCAGACTCCCATAATAGAAATGGTATTATGTGCAAATGCTTGAAAGGCAGGAATAATGTATATCCAGACAAAAACCAAGATTTTCTGCTATAAACCAGGGGCACTATGTAGAAAGGACAAAGGAAGAAAAGGACCTGATAGTATTAGTTGTCGTCTTGATTATGATAGGTTACCAATTTGATGAGGCTGTGAAAAACGCAAATGCAATCCTTAGACATTAGTATGTCTAGCAGAAATGGAGAAGTATTAATGCCACCACATTAGGCACTAATGAAATATCATCTGTACCACTGTGTATACTAGGATATATAAGTTCAAGAAAGATGGCTGTGAGCTAAAAAGGAGAAAGATTAATGGGAAGGTTATACATATAAAATATATTAAGAAAAAGAATGTATTGTTAGTGGAGTAATTAATACCATGTTTTTCTTAACTTTAGGAGGACAAAACTGGGGCAGGGGAACATAATGTCTTTGCAGGAGCAAAGAACTGAGACAGAGAGAGTGGAAAAATAATGTTGCTGCAGTAATAAGTGGCACTAAAGTGGCAAGGAAAAGCATGGTACTTCTAATAGCTAAAGTTCAGGCTCAGTGAATTTTGAGTTCCCTTTGTCCTGTGCACTGCAGATAGCACTTCAATCTACTAAGCCAGGGTGTTGCATATGTTCAATGCAGTTGTGCTTCTTCATCTGGCCCATAAGCAATCAAAACAGTCCTTTCACATTGAAAAAAAAGAAAAATAAAAAAGAAAAAAAATCACACGATCAGGTAAGAACAACATTACTGCTGTTGGTTCACTAAAATGTCATGATGGTTCTAGGGGATATATGGACAAATGGATGTGGCTGCTCTCTGCTGAGGAGCAGCGATTCTCCTGTAGGTGAGATAGAGTCTGTCAAAGAAATCTCAGGACCGTGCCAGCATGTGATGCCAGCCAAGAGATCCTGAGCAGTCCTCAAGGGGTCTTGAATTGTGGTATCATCAGTGACCCTAATGCAGCAATAAACAGACTTTCCTCTTTACAGGGCTGTGGAGAATCAATTTCAGAAGTTGATGTCAGAGCAGGGCTTAAAGGAATGGTTGCTTTTGGCTGATGAAAGTACAGCCCAAGCACAGCAAGGCAGGACAAGGCAGGCAAATCCAACTTTCTAACCTGCTGTGATCCTTGACAGATGCTGGTTTATATGTGGTGTCTACAACCAGCTATATTTGAATCCAGGAATATATAAAAAGTTCTTATTTAAAAGCATCAGAAGAAATGCTCTTTTTTCTTAGTACATCTATTGGGTGACTATGCATATCACGGGCACAAATAATATTATTTCTCTTAATATGCAAATAACTAGATATAGGGAACATTAATGGAATAAATCAAACAAAATTGGGGGCTGTGGAGGTGGGTTTTTTTAATCACCCTGAAAAAAGAGCTCTCTGTCAGCCTTCCTTCTCCTTCGAATCAACATACTCCTGAATATTTTGGTGTATTGTTTTTTTTTTCCTCTATCCTGCACATGTGAGGCAGATCCTATAAAACTGCCCGGAGTTTTAGACTCCCAGAGCTAAAGGGGACCCAGAGATCCCAAAACTTACTTGGAGTCTCACCAGCACTGAAAGCTGCCATAGGAGGAAACCAAAATGCTGTAACTTAACAGGATCACAGTTTGTTCCAAGTTCAAGGCTGTTCATAACTCTTGCTCCTCTTTAGCTCACATATCAGGTGTGTTTGCTTCTTTCTGTCATGTTTACATGCTATACATGGAATTTGTGTGTAAAGAACAATCTTTGTGAGTTCTTCCCTACAGAACACAACCACGTTGCTTCTTCCTCTGAGCAACATGAAAGGTGTGAGCTGCAGTGCAAAGGCAGGCAGCAAAAAAGGGTGGAGGTATCTTTGGATCTTTGTGGTGTTTACCTATCACTAAGGACTTAAGGAAAGGGAGAATGAAAAGGCAAAACAAGCAGGTGACCTGGGACCCAAAGCAGCCTAAAATTTTCATGGTTGAGGCAACATGCGAAAAATATGTGAAAAGAAAAAAAATACAAAGGAGTCAAAATCGCAACAGAAAGAATAGTTTCGAGTTCTCTGATAAATTGCATTTGTCAATGTTTCCCAGCACTGCCCTGATTCTGTATTTTTTAGGATTG
>NW_009732168.1:40888-51441 GCF_000703405.1 Apaloderma vittatum | reverse complement strand
CCTGCTGCCTTCACAAAACGCAGAGTTTGTCCGGTGCCAAGTACAGCTGAGCACTCACACTCTGATGGCTCATCCCATTCTGATACACCGCAGCTTCACGTTTCCCCGGGCTTACAGGGCAGCTTTCGGTGTGCCAAAAAACGCTAATCTGGTAAGCAAGCAAAATGTTGAATCTCTGAACAGGAACTATAAGAATCAATCAGCTGCGGGAAAGTTGAGCTGAGTGGGAGGGAAAGGGCAGGAAAAAGCATCTGGAAAAAGCATACTTTAATGTATATAATCATGGCATGTAATCCACATGGGACAAATCTTGCAGCGATCTTTCAGGGAAAGTTCCCACTTACATCACATGCTCTGTGCCTGTAAGGTCATGGAGGCTTTTGCCTTCTCAGAGTTCCCAAGTTTAATTCATCCATGGTATATATATATATATATATGTAGGATGATAGTTCCCAGGGGAGAGCAGCTAGAGATGGTGGGAAAGCTTATGTATTTCAGTGACCCTGCGAGCTATGCCAGTGGAGGAGGTTAACTCGCAACAGGGTTACCGAAGCCTCAGATAAGAAGCTAAATTACAGAAATACAGGAAAGCAGGCACTCCTTGAAACTAGCTGATAAGTGGGAATGGCAGAGATCTCACTCACTCAGCAGGGCTACGGATATTGCATTTAATAATGTACGAGCAAGAAACTTTCTGCTAGAATTAAAAACATGGAGAAAGAGATGTCACTGTTCTAGATAATGAACATCAGCACTTCCACCAAACTTGGATCAAATTCCACTTCCTTCTCCACCCATACTGCACAACGAAGACTATGGAACGGCACATGGCTTTCTTTTTCTTCCTTTCTGATGATGCCCAATTATTTTTTTCTGTATCATTGCTAGGGTTTGCAAACAAAGATATGGGAAGGGCTCTACCCACGCTTGCTACAAGGGCGCTGATGGCTAAAACGGCTGATGTGGGATAGGCAAGTCCGGTTGCAAAAGGCACAGCGGAAAGTCTCCTGAGGCGGTACTGGCGAGGCACGGTTCTTTCTGCGTTGTCTTTTCTCCTCGAGACTAATTCTGCGTGTGTTCTCAAAGGAGGCAGCAGCGTTATGGATGGTGTGTCTCCATGTCTCCTGACTGGAGGCCAGAGTGGACCACTGATGGTGGTCAATATGGCCAAAACTGAGGTATTGTTTCAGAGAGTCCTTGTATCTCCTCTTTGGGGCTCCTCTGCTGTGGCAGCTGGTGGCGAGTTCACCACAGAGAACAACCTTAGGGAGGTGGTGATCCTCCATCCTGGAGACGTGCCCTGCCCAGCGCAGCTGCGTCCTCAGCAGCACGGCTTCAATACTGGTGACCCCTGCCCATTCAAGGACAGTGACATCAGTCACGTAGTCAGCCCAGCGGATGTTTAGAACTGTACAGAGGCAGTGCTGGTGGAAGTGTTCGAGGAGTCGGAGGTGGTGGCGGTAGATGACCCATGATTCAGACCCATATAGAAGAGTAGACAGTACAATGGCTCTGTAGACACTAATCTTTGTTCTTTTCTTCAGGTGTTTATTGCACCAGACTCTTCTATGGAGAGTCTGTATGCCTTTGCTAACCTGTTGTCTATCTCTTTGTCAATCTTACCATTGAGGAAATGATACTTCCTAGGTAGTTGAACTGCTGGACTGACTTAAGCTCTGATTTGCCTGTGGTGACGTGGGGATGATGAGAGACTTCCTGAGGTGCAGGTTGGTAAAGAACTTCTGTCTTCTTCAAGCTGACTTCCAGCCCAAAAAGGTCAGCAGCCTCTGCAAAGCAGGATCTTAAGCGCTGCAGAGCTGCTTCTGTGTGAGCAACGAGGGCGGCATCATCAGCAAAAAGCAGCTCACGGACAAGGTGATTTAGGGTCTCAGTGTGGGCCTTCAGTCGCCTTAGGTTGAACAGGTTACCATCGGTATGACAACGGATGTAAGTGCCGTTATCTTCATCGAGGTCTGCCGTGGCCCTTTGAAGCATCATCCTGAAGAAAACTGTGAATAGAGTTGGTGCAAGAACACAACGTTGTTTCACACCTTTGGTTATTGAGAGGGGCTCAGAGAGTGCATCGCCAAATCTAACTTGGACACACTGATCCTCGTGTAACAGGATAATCATTCTGAGGAACTTGGGAGGACATCCTAATCATTCCAAGATCTGTCAAAGGCCTTTCCTGCTCACAGTGTCAAAAGCTTTGGTGAGGTCAACAAAAGTTACATACAGTCTTCTCCATGGACACCCCCTTGTCGCAGGGGAGAAGCTTGCGTGCCCTTATGAGGTTGTGATCAGATATGCCTCTGATAGGGTCTCTCATGCCAGACAGATCTCAACTGAAGGGTCAGACTAAGTGTGTCCTCAGGTAGGATTGGCTTGCTAGCCTTCCGGCAACCATCCTAGGAACCATCCTAGGAGAAGGACAACTCCAAACCTGGGCAGATGGAGATCGTTTAGCCCTGTAACGCCATCTATCTAAGAGAAGGATACTCTAACTTTTTTCTGTATCCATTGGGTTTAAAACTGCCACATATACATACATGTCCTTTTGTATGAATTTTGTGTAAATTCTTTTGTTGTTAATTACAACTAGAGGCATACTTTTGTTTGATATACTATTGTATAACTCTGGCTTTGCAACCTTTCTACTTTCAAACCCAGTGCATTGTGAGCATGTACAAAAATACAGAAGATAGATATAAGTGGAAAGTCACCACGAAAGCTTGATTGATGTCTCTTGAGGCTTTTCATGCTCAAAAGTGAACAGCTGAGTGCATCCTGTCATCGTGCCACCAAGTCGTTCAGGATGAATTTGCACCCTAAGCTAAATTATGGAGCATTAAGACAAAAAAGCAATTTGGGGATACAAATTGTTCTCCCTACATTTTAGAAGCACTTGATGATTTCTGTTATATCCTGACTGTACAAATATACAAACCCACAACCAATATATACATATATGCACATGAATATTTATGTATGCATATGTGCTGTGGAGTTATGAACAGCACAGTGACAGAGATGGGGTTAACAGACATGTTAACCCTTATGGTTGACTGTGAAGCCCCTCAGTTAAGTAACTAAGGCCATGGCCACACAGCTGCATGAGTAGATGCCCAGCATGTGGCTTCGAGGCCAGTGGGTAAGAAGCCATTTAAGTGAATTGTTTTTTGGGGATATTTCTGCAGTCTTGCTGGGGAGCTCCAGGGAGAAGCCCTTACGAAAAGAACAAAGTCAAAAAATAAGCTGGTGTGGAGAAAAGCTCCCCGCTGTTTCAGATATTTCAGTGGGAGGGTAAAGATGTTGAAACTCAGGAAAACTGGAACAAAATGTGAGCTAGCTGCCAGGCTGAGCTTTCGAAGGGGCTGACTACCAGTCATGCTGCAGAGCAGCAGCCACTAGAGAGACGTTCAACCAAAGGTTAGGTCGGCTGTGCCCCGCATGGGACATCACTCAGGAAGGGCTCCAGGGACATGGAGTTGCCTTCCCTGTGTAGTGACCCTGTGAGCCTGGGGAAAGCAACTGCCAAGATGGTTCCTGCGGCCAACTATGGTCATGTCTTTTGGATCACAATCCAGCCCTCTGTTCTCTGCCACCTACAGATCCAATTTGATTCAATGGTTTGTAAAGGAAGCATCTAAAGATTTCTTTTGGATTTGTTCCAACTTGCTGCAGATTTAGATGCTAGGACTATCATTATCTTTCTAGCAGAACTCCTCTGGCAAAAAGGGGTGTATTGTCTCAGTAGGGTCTGAGGGATGTAGCTCGCTGTCATCACACCCATAGCAGTATAAATTACTGTCATATCCTCAGCACGACGTGACAAATCCTTTACACTGGCTGAGTCACTCTGAGGGTCTCCAAGGATTCCAGCTTCATTTTCAGTCTTGAATATAGAATCCATACTACAACAGTTCTGTTCAAAAATATTGTATGTAGGAAGTCTGCACGTTTTGCTTAACGACTAATGAGATTTCTGCCTTCGGGGTGGGGGGCTGTGGGGTGTGTAACTTTCTGACATCATTGTATTTCTGCATTTAGTAAGGTGGTTGTTGAACCAAAGACAATTAAGCATGTGTTCAGTTAAGTCTGGTAATCAGCCAGCTGGGCAGATAATCTCCCCATGTTGCACACTTTCAGAGGAAACGTTGTAGAGCAATCGGTCTGGCAGCAAAGCCCAGCGCTGTCTCAAAAGACTTGCACAACCCCACTTACTTCAATCAGTCTGGCCCATTAAGTGTACATCTTTTGCCCAGGCTAATTTACCTCTCTGTGCACTTCACAATTCTCTCCCATTCCAAGGACTTAATCAAAGTTGGGAAATCAAGCCTTGCAGCAAAGCAAAGGAAATTTTTAATCTGAATTTTACAGGTGAGAAAATAAAAGCTCTCTGTGTCAAAAGTCAAGATTGCTGCAGAGTCTCATTATCAGATCACAGGCTACTATTTCTTCTCTGGTTTTAAAAATGAAAACAAGTTCCTACAGGCACATAAAGAAGGAGTGGGAGCAGTTTAGCCTGAGCAGGGACCAACAGATGTGATTTAGAAGGTAGCTTTTAGGTAAATAATGTGAGATTGCTACTGCTACAACGGCAAGAGCAAAGAGGGAAAAAACAGATTGCCAAAGTTCGAGAAGAGCAACCATGGCAAATTCCCTATCAAAAAGCATACAATACATCAGGACTTTGTTCTAAGACATGCACTGCTTAAGCTTGGGCGTGTGCCCACGAGTTGATGCATGTGTATATGCATAGGTGCATGTGGTGTCTTCTCCATTCATAAAACATGAGCCATCTGCTCCATGTCTTGGAAGATAAGAGCAGATTCTCCTCCCCCAACATCATATAGCTGATGGAAGTGGCTTGGGAGATCTTTTGAATAACAAATAATGTTAATTACGAGCGTGCTGGTTTTAGCATGCATTTACCACAGCAAAGACAAGCTCTGTGGATTCCTATATGATTTTGCTTGCTTAGCTTCTATACTACTTCCATTGAGTGTAATTGTAATACAGTATAAAAGAATGACATTTACTAACAGTCTCCATTCAGACAATGTGATTTCAAATGTGTTTTCAAAAATAAAGACACTATTAATAGAAAAAGACTGTGTATCTGGACATGTTTACTAGATTGCTGATAACTTGCAGGACTCCGGAGCGTGGCAAGCCCCTGCTGCAGCCAAGCACGTAGCATTCCCAAACCCATACACAATTCATTCCTCAGGGATTTGGTACGTCCAAAATCAGGCCATGAGTCAGCTCTCCATTCCTATAAAGCCCAAATCTCCAATCAACCTTCCTCTTCCAGCCTAGAACAGACTTAAAAGAAAGTATTTAGCCTTTCACTCTCATCTCTAGGTGAGTTTGCAGCTTCACTACGTACCTTATACAGACTCCATGAAGACTATCCAACTTTTACTAGTCCTGTGGTAGACATCTACCCATATAGTTCTTTGTTAGTGAGCATAAAGACAGTAAAACACTCATACACTTGCCCTGTTTACAAGTCTTTTTTTTTTCCCCATTCCTTCCTGTTTAAAGTTCCCAGCTGCCAAGTATTCCTGTTTTTCGGCTGCTCAGCTAGTTTTCAGGATTGTTGCCCATTGTTCCTCATAACACTGTGGCATCACACCCTGAAGGAAGATTGGTGTAAATCTTGAAATCTTGAGTAATCTTTTTGTTCAAGGAGGAAGGATGATTCCTTTCTGTCATCCCTACAGACTTTCCTCTGGTGACAAACCTGGAATTTTATAGTTTTGTTATAATGATGAATTTTCAAGTAGAGACCATCAAGTAATGTAAATCAATATGGCTTTGCTGGCTTCAGAAGAGCCATGCTGATATACTTCAACTAATGATGTATCCTTGTCTGTCTGCCATAACAGAACGCTTCTCTGAGAAGCAAATTAAATGTAGTAGGATTTCAGATGGTTGGGTGACTCCTTGGATTGCATCTTTTATATCACTTCCTATTATATTTGTCATTGTCCTTGCATTCCTTATAAGGCACTCTGCCTGACTTAATGCAGTCGTGATTCAGGCTTGGTGAAAACTGTTTTGACACATAACACATAGCATATCTGTGACTTCTGCACTTCTATTAGTCAGTCAGAAAAATTAACTTTGGAGCCGGTGGTTTCCCACTGACTATCTCTGAGGAGCCTGGAGATAAGACTTCCTCTCCAGTTCCACCCCCTGGGAAATCATTAGCATGGCTCCTTTACTGACATGAACTCCCTATAACATGCTGTTCCCAAGCACTCTCTCTCCTCCTGGATTGCCGTGGTATCATGGAAATGTGATGTTATTCTATATCTTCTACTGTGGCGTGCTAGAATAACATGTCCTTGTACTAGTCTCTGGAGACCATCCTGAGCATAATTGGATCTATACTGAGCCTCTGATTCTTTAAGGCTTTCTCAACATGTTACTCCATATAGTGCCACCGCTTCTCCCATCTGGTGACACGGCTCTGAAAAATATCAAAGAGCTGAGAAACTATTTGTCCTTAAGCTGCTATCTGTTTCCTTTTTGAACATTGGCAATAGAAGTCCAGTCAAGTGCCAGAGCTGGTCCATTTTTAATTTTCAGTTCAACTAAGCACATAAAGAAAAAGTATTTGTACTTGGCAGTTGCTGCCTGAAGGTCCTGGTTAAAATAATCACCCACAGAAGCTGTTCAGGTAAGTGAAGGGCAGGAGTTTCGGCTAAAACTTTCCCTTGTCTCCCCTTCTCCTTTCTGTCTGCTCTTTATTCCTGCAGTCACCTGCTGGCTCCTTCTGCTAAACCCATTCCCAACTTACCTCTCCCTGAGCAGGGGGAGTTTCTGCAGCACCTCTCCAGGAAAACCATCTTCACCCTCTCCAACCCCTTCCCAGCAGGGGCCAGCTCAGCCTGAATAATTCATATTAGGTTAGCTGTTCAACAAGGGGCAGGACTGAAAAATTCCTCAAGCTTTCATAAGAGCCTGAGCTGTGACTGCAGCCATGGTGCAGGCAGTGACCCGCTCCCCTACCCTGAGGGAGTAGCAAAGGTGAAAATTTTGGAGGAGTGCCAGGCATTTGGTCTGAGCAGATCTGCTTAAAAATAGAGCCTGTCCAAATTTCCGTGCTTAAATATGTTACTCAAACACACCTACAGCTCTAAACAGATTAATACTTAATCGGCATTGGACAGGCAGTGATGATCTGCAGAAAGCTTTGTGGAGATGTTTGTTCTGGGGAAAAAAAAAAAATAAAAATCTTCCTCATCCCCAAAGGGCCCTCCAGCCCATAGAAGCAGTAAAGGAGAGATCGTTTAAGAACAGATAAGGTCAAGAAAGATACTGTCATAAGGCCCAGGAGGAGTAGGAGTGATTCCTAAAGGCAGCCCATACATGTCCTGTGATGTACAACATACATAACTGTCAGCTCATCCCGTATCCACAATTTAAGAGTTCCTGCTGTGTAGCTCATGCTTGCTGCAGTGCAGTGTCCTGGTCTATTCTCTCCTGCAGGATGGGAATCCCTGTGCCCTCTGGACAAACTGCACTTCTGTGGGAGTCCTGTGGAAATCCCACAGCACTGGGATTCCCACAACACTGGGATCCCAAGAGGAACACTACTTGGGAATCTAAGACGAAAATTTTGTTTTGGTAACACCGAAACAAAAAAAGCCAACAAAAAGACATCAAGAACAGAAAGGACAAAGGGACTTTAACAGGGAATAAACTATTTGGAAGCCACTTGCTTTGAACAAAGTAACCTTTACAGGGAATCAACTACTCAGAGTCCTCTTGTCTCTTCCCTCTGCTACCAGATGTAAGGCTCACTCATCGACTTTTATTTTAAATAAGACTTTCCTGTGCGGCATGCAGCTGTGGCGTATAGATGGCGAATTTACTTGATAGTTCCTAGCAGCTTCCACACTTCTCTGGCAAATTTGTGCAAACTGGATATGCCACTACCAGCAGCCAGCCACATCTTACTCCAATAAACACTGTTATTTATTATTAAACTAAAGGGGATTAGCTCAGCAAGGGCCACGGGAATGAACACTGATGGCTAGTATGTGGAGTAAATTAAATACATAGGTTTTATCCAGATCCGGGCTATGACAGTTGTAAGTTTAAGGCAGAAAAGCTCTGGAGAGCAGGAAGAGTATCCCAAGGAGCCACATCCCAAAGGAACCAAGAAGAAGAGCCACAAGGTTTCTAGATATATGACTCATAAGGTGCTTCTCGAGAAGGAGCGAGATAGGGCTGAGTTGCAAGGGCTTCGGTCTTTGAGGTACGGCTCAGCAAGGAGGGTTCTTGAAGGACAAGAAGGGTGTCTTTGGAAATTGCTGCTGTGCTTACTTTTTCAGGCATACACAACTGCATGAATCCCATGTGCCACTGTATGCAATCACCATGCCTTATCGAAGTCTGTGCTCTCATTTCAGCTTTCCTGAAAAGGAAGCAAGGGCTGGAGAATGAGACAACAAGGGTTTTGGGGCCCTTGTCCAGAAACCAAGGGCCTACTCTCTACATATTCCTGGGGTACTAGGGACTGGAAAAGGGCCACTGGGAAACTGGTGTCAACATTAAGTGAGGGGAACAGCCATTCTACTTCCCAGTGAGAAATCTGGCTACAGCTGAGCTGAGTGCTGGTCTGGGCTTGGGAAAAGCCATTGAGCATAGTGGGGACGAGCAATGGCAAAGGGTCAGCAAGGCACTCCTGGATTGGAGGTACTGGGCTGCTGAGGGAGTGGTAGAGTGTCCTGTCATGGGATACTAGGTTGCTGAGGGCAATTCAAGGGGCCACCTTTGGGTTAAGAAGCAGAAGCTGTGAAGCTTGGCTCCTATATCCTTGGAAAGCTGACCCCAGGGGAAGCTTCGTCTTATTATCAGACGTTTTCTTATGGAGAAAACAAGACAAGGTGTTCCCATGGGTCTTAGTCACCCATGCCTAGGTCTGGAATGGGGGATAAGACAATGAAGAGGGTTGAGAGAAAAGTTCCTCTGGAGGCTGCTAAGGCAAGACAATCACTATGCACTTGGCAATCAATGCCCAGGTGTGAATTTCCTGGGACAGCCTTCATCTAGCTCTATTTTATTCAAAAGGTTCTTTTTGGAAGGGAAGGTTTTGACAATATACAGCAGTACTATTATTCTCAGTCCTTACCTTCCCGTATAAGAATCATAATCCTTTCCACATTCTCACTGTTGGCTCAAATAGGCCATGTGACAAGATATATTTAACTATACCTCTATGAAATCTCAAGACTATTGTCCAAAAATTTAGCTTACATCTGCTTTTCAGTGCAGTGGATATTGATGTGCCTGACAGACAGTGGTTTCATCACCCAAGCAACTCACTATATGTAACATTTTCAACAGTGGGAGGAGAGGGCAGTCAGAGAGGAGACATGACAGCAAACAGGGAAGCTATGACACGTGGCTCTAAAGCTTGTTCTGAATTTCAGTTTTTGGTGTACATTTGGAGAGCACACCTCAATTCTGAGGCAGAAAAACAAGTTAAGAAAGAAAACTGGCAAAGAAGAATTGTGTGTGGCTCACATGAACCACAGGGTTCCTCAGATCATATTTTCAGCTGGAACTCTACTCTCCCTTCCCACTCATGCCCCCATAGAGCCACATTTGAGCAAATTCACTCTTATCCCATAGAAGCCTTTCTCTCTGACATATTTTTTAGCCTATCAGCAACATTGCTTAATTATTTCCTTCTCTTTTTACAGGAGCAAGACCCAGTGACTTATCATATATTTGCAGGGATTTTTTTCCTAATCTGAGAGATATCTACTCACAAACTTCACAAAGATGCTTTTCTTGAAAATGTTCAAGGATGAAGATTGAGGTAAGCACCATGGGCCAAAAGGAGGTGAAGACAGACCTTGAAGAGCCTTAAAAATGAGACTTTCTTCATTGTGTGATACCAATTAGTAAGTACAGAGAATGTGAACATAAAAACATCATACTAGGAAAGTTCAACAAGACTAGGAAGGTCAACAACCAAGTGTAGGGTCCTACATTTTGGCCAGAATAACTGGTTGACAACCAGCTGAACATGAGCCAGCAATGTGCTCAGGTGGCGTGGAAGGCCAATGGCATTCTGGCTTGTATCGGGAACAGTGTGGCCAGGAGGACTGGAGATATGATTCTGCCCCTGTGCTCAGCACTGGTGAGGCCTCACCTCGAGCCCTGTGTGCAGGGCTGGGCCCCTCACTGCAAGAAAGACACTGAGGGGCTGGAGCGGGTCCAGAGGAGAGCAACGAGGCTGGGGAAGGGACTGGAGGGAAAGTGCTGTGAGGAGAGGCTGAGGGAGCTGGGGATGTTTAGCCTGGAGAAGAGAAGACTCAGTGGGGGCCTGATCACTCTCTACAACTGCCTGAAGGGAGGGTGTAGTCAGGTGGGGGTTGGGCTCTTCTCCCGGGCAACCAGTGACAGGATGAGAGGGCACGGCTTGAAACTGCGTCAGAGGAGGTTTAGGTTGGATCTCAGGAAGCCCTTCCTCACGGAGAGGGTGCTCAGGCATTGGGATGCACTGCCCAGGGAAGGGGTGGAGC
>NW_009732168.1:0-40867 GCF_000703405.1 Apaloderma vittatum | reverse complement strand
GGCTGGATGTGGCACTTAGTGCCGTGGTCTGGCCGATGTGGTGGTGTTGGGTCATAGGCTGGACTTGCTGACCTCAGAGGTCTTTTCTAGCCTCAATAATTCTGTGATTCTGTGAAATCAAACTCCCTTCTTGCACATACTCAAAAGCCATCTGGACCTGAGCCCGAGCAACTGGTGGTCCTGCCTGAGCTAAGAGGTTGGATCAGGTGTCCTCCAGGGGTCCCTTCCGATGTCAGCCATTCTGGGATTCTGTGAAATTTTTATCTTGGCAATACTGTTTTAAATGAATATCTGCAAGACTCATCTGGCAAAGCCAAAGAGGTGATGATTCAGGATTCAAGACATGCACAGATTCCAGCAAGTGTTTGGCCAAAAATTTTAAGAAAATAAACAGAATTACTAGATTGTGGACATCTTACTCAGAAAGATCTGAATGTGGTTGAAATCAGAACTCATGCCCAGGATAAGAGCCTGACCTGCAAGCAATTTAGTTGCATTTTCTACAGTGTTGAAGCATGTACAGAATTCTTTCTAGCCTTCTTGACCTTGACCAAATACCTATGCATCCGTAGGAACTGCAGAATAAAAAAAACCTGAGATGTTATTTTGGACAGAGAGAGTAAATCTGCAACGGGGAGGAGGTTCTGAGGTAGTTTTATGTTTCCGTGGATGAGGTAGTTCAGCTAGCCCTAATTATCTATCACTGCAGCAAACTATTTGTATCTACTCTTAAAGCAATGCATTTTTCTGCTTTTCTTTGGTACATTTTTTTTCCAGAACTGAGTTTTCTAGCTTGCATATGAGGATGTCAAATGTAACAGCTCCACAAAAGTCAAGAGATGACAGGTACCGATTCTCTCTTATCAGCCAACCCTGTCAGAAAAGATTAAATTGGTTCCACATGAGTTGTTCTTGACAATTTCGACTTAGTTGTACCTTCAAGGTGCCTGATGACAGCTTTAGTAGTTCTTCAAGCAGTTTTTAGAAATTGAGGTTAAGCTGACCAGTTCCATCTTTTTCTTCTGAAAATTAAGTACAAAATTTGCCCATTCCTGATTTTCTAGGGTCTCACACATTTTCCAGAAGCTCTCAAGTACATCACCAACAGCTCCTGAACTGTTGGTAGTCTTTAAGTACACCGGAGATTATCAAATTGGTCAAGTGCAACCTGCTGACTACTCCTAATCTCCTTGACCTTCATGTGCCTGAAAACGGCTTCCACAATTACTTATCAGCAATTGAGTTGAGGCCCATTGGCCTGTAGATCCCTGGGTCCTCATTTTGCCCTTTTTGAAGACAAGAGGGAAAACAACAGAGGGACAGAGAATGTGTACATGAGATCATAGAATCATAGAACCATAGAATGTGTTGGATTGGAAGGAACCTTTAAAGGTCATCTAGTCCAACACCCTGCAGCGGGCAGGAACATCTTTAACACAGAGTACTAGAGATAATAAGATTATTAAGAAGTGAGTTAGATGGTTCAAAATTCCTGATATCTGATGAAGTTCACCACGGTGAGCTCACAAAGAAGGAAAATTAGTACCAGTTATTGTGCCACTAGCTTTATAGACCTCTTTGCTGTCCTTCCTATAGTTTCTTCCCAAAGCATTTCCTGCAAAAAGTCCGATAAACCATTTATTGCTCTTCCCCCAGGAGATTCTCTTAAAAGGCTCCAACAGTGCTAAGTGGAGTGTCAGATACCATTATTATAATAGTTGCCTTGTGACTTAAAAACATGTGCATTATTTGGGAAAAAAATCCAAAATTGTCAACCTACAAAGCCCCTATAGCACATGCACATTTAAAGAACTCTTTTATTTGTAAAGGTGTTAATCACTGCATTTGGCTTGGAAAGACTGGGCTTTTGTAGAACTTCTTTCATGCGTGCATCAGGACAAGAGTGCTGCATAAATCTCAGGCCAGGCAAACAAATAACCATAAGCTAATTCAGCTCTGAAAACCCTAGAAATTTAACGTCTAAACTCAGAAAGGCAGGAAAATAGTAGTGGTCCAGTTCCATTCAGGTGAAAGAACTGGGATTAGTTGTGTGTTTCAGCTGTGGGAAGACTCAACAGATAGAACCAGTGGGTACAGCTTCAGGCTGTTGAAATACACAGACACAGGCTCTCAATTACTCTCATTTGCAGCTGCACACATTATCAGTATGATAATCATAGAATCATAGAATGGCCTAAGCTGGAAGGGACCTTAGAGATCATTTTAATCCAGCCTCCCTGCCGCCAGGGATGCCGCCTCTTGATTAGATCAGGCAACACATGGGGACCGAACAGGAATCGAATCCGCGACCTTGATGTTGTTAGCGCCACGCTCAACTGACTGAGCTAACTGGCCCCCTATAATGTCCAGCTGTATGTGAAAATGGACCGTGATGTAAATACACACAGAAGAGTTTAACACAGATATTTCATTTAAAATCATGCCTGCCTGGCAATATGACCATCTTGGAATGAAGACAAGGAGAGAATCCGCTGACTGGAAGTAGTGCTCAAATCCCCAGCACCAGCATGGCTCCTTCATTTGCTTTATTTCAGTAGCCAGGAGTATAGCCAGCAGCTTCAACAGACAGGAGCTCACCAAGTCTTTGCTGAGACATCTCTTTAAAGGTGATTTTCTAAAAATATGAAACTGAAAAGCATTAAGTGGAGCAGGAGATTCTTGCAAAATTGCAATCAGCTTCTACGCCTCTAGAAATATTCAAAACTTGCAAGTGACCGGCTCAGATTTTTATTGCAAGAGCTTTTCTCTCTTCTCCTTTTGTGCCTAAATATCCTCGGGCTCTTGAATGATTGAAACCCACTAAGAAAGACAGATGGCCTTTTGATAACTTCTGATGGAATGTTTAATCTGGGATTCCCTCTCATGTTGAACTCTATGACCCAGTACAGATATGTGCAAATTTCAGAATTCTAGTTCAATAATTAAATGGAAATATAATAAGGTAATTGAGCTGTTCTACTGCAAGCTTATACAGAGAGCTACTAGTATTGGAATAAAATTGAAGACTTTACATGGACAATGACTTTTGTACAGAATCATGTATAGAATATATGAAAAATATATTTGAATTTTTAAGAAATTGCATGTAAGGTAGTCTTCCTTCCAAAATAGTTAACTAATTGCATAGATTAGTAGGGTCATTGGGATACTCAAATGCATTATGGTCTATTCGTTCAAATGCAATTAGGAGCGTTCAGTTTAAGAATCAGTGTAAATGGACTAATTTTACTCCATTATTTCAATCTAGCTAAGAGTAAATCAGTGAATAAATCAACATTTCGCCGTTACCTAATTGTTATGGGATTAACAGGGAGCTGATATTCCCAAGCAGTTCTTTACAGACTGGTGCTCTACTGTAATAAGCCTTGTTCCAATTAAGCTGCCAGTGTACTTTTGAACTGTTTTATATTTCTGCCTGTTCTTATGTGCTTCTAAAAAGTGACAATGACTGAAGAAGATATTGTATGTGGCCCATTTATAGCCCATAATAGCCCTCACTCTTCCACACAATGCATTTGTTGACCCCTCTTTACAGCAGTTCTACTATTCATAACAAATTTGGCTTACTGGCTGTGTTTGCAAGTCATACAAGTCTTTCAGTCCTCAAAATATGACTAGGAGAAATTAACCACGATAAACGCTTAAGGCCCCAAACACTGACTTCCTGAGCTCGGAAAATGAATGCCCTGTCTGCTAGGAGTAAAAACGCTTTTCCCTTTAGGTAGATCAGCTCATGGATGGAGACACGAAACAATTACCCAGCGTGTTCCACATGTGTAAGCATCTGACAGCATGCTGTAGGCAGGCTCTAACCTGTCACATACAATACTGGAAGAATTCAAGTGCAGTCACTGGATTTTTTATGGAAGTCTTAATATCTACTGAATAATTTCAAAGTGTTTGACACTTTGGCAAAGAGACCTCTTGCACCAGAGCCAGCTGAGTTAACAAGAATTTGAGTAGCAGACAGCATTATTTGGGTTTCTGTATGGTGTTTGGCCCCAACTGCTTCCCAAAAGTTACTGTCTCCACATCAAAACAATATCAGATTATGTAAAAAGGCAAAGGGAAATCTTTAGTGAAACTCAAGGATGAGCTTCTCAAAATTATTTCAGTCCACAGCTGATGGACAACTAGAAGTAATGAATAGATTATTAACCATTAACAACACTCTCAAGTTTCAGGAGGAGATGACTATATTTATACCCTAAACAGATCAGAAGGCAGCTGAAACTTTGCAACAAGATTGTTCTGCATCTGTGGTATTAGAAGGACAAAGGACAAATAAAGGTAGTTTTCCTGGATGGCGCAATATCACGCCAGTGTAGTAAAGTAAAACCTTATGTTTTAAAACCCAAAAAATACAATTTCAGAAACACCAGTAAATACAAGTCACTTAGTAGGTACAACTCAGAACATAAACTGGTGTCACCTAATGTCCCTGGAAATGATGTGAGTGAAGCCAAACAAGCCCTGCAAATCAGACTGAATGCGCATACAGAAGTACAGGACTATACAGGTACCAATAGTGGTGTTTTGCTAAAAAGCCATCTTCAACATCTTCATCTTCACCCTTAAGGAGTGTCTTCAAAACCTTATCAAAAAACAGTCACAGAAAACGCTATTTGAAACTCAATTGAGTATTAGAAGTTTTAGATTCAAGCGCAATACTGGTTTTACAATGTTTCAAACTCTGGTTAATCCTTCCACAGAAGCTTGCTGACAGAGTTATTTCTGTATTATATACTGAACAGTTGTTGGATGTAGATAGGCATTACACAACAACTGCTGATCTGAACAGAAAGAGAAACCACCTGAATTGCATTTTCTGCAGATCTGGATTCTGGGGTGAGCAACTGGCCTGGGAGCAGGAGTTCTGTGGACTTTGGCTACGAAATTAAGGACCTCTTTCAGGCTCAGACGGGAGACAGATATCAAGTAGCTTAGATCTTTCTAGTGGTGTGTAGTTATGGACATGATCAGAGACAAGGTTTAAGAGGCCTTGGGAACTTCAGAAGGGAAAAACCTAAAGTGCTCATGTGGTTTAGACACCTCTAAGGCTTACTGATGTGCAGTTCCAACAGTAATCGCCAAATCAAACTTATACCCAAGGCATGAAGCTGGTTAAAGGGAAGCAAAGAAAACCTGAGGAACTACAGACCAGTCAGTCTCATCTCTGTGCCAGGTAAAATCATGGAGCAGATCCTTCTGTTATCTGTACTAGGGCACATGAAAAATAACGAGGTGATCAATGACAGCCAACAGGGCTTCGCTAAGGGAAGATCATGCCTGACTAATTTGATGGCCTTCTAAAACAGAGCTACAGCTCTGGTTGATATGGAAAGAATGACTGATGTCGTCAACCTGGACTTGTGGAAGGCATTTGACACTGTCCCACAGGACATCCTTATCTCTAAGATGGGGAGACATGGACTTGATGGATGGACCACTTGGTGGATAAGAAACTGGCTAGAAGGTCTCACTCAGAGACCTGTGGTCAACAACTCGATGCCTGCGTGGAGACCAGTGACAAGTGGAGTTCCTCGGGGGTCTGTTCTGGGTCCAGTGCTGTCCAACACCTTTGTCAGAGACATGGACAACAGCATCGAGTGCACCCTCAGCAAGTTTGCCAAGCTGTGGTGCAGTGGACTCACTTGAAGGAAGGGATGCCATCCAAAGGGATCTTGACAGGCTTGAGAAATGGGCCAGTGCAAGCTGCAGGAGGTTCAACAAGTCAAAGCACAAGATCTTGCATCAGGCACAATTATGAACTGGGTACAGAGTAGGTTGAAAGTAGCCCTGAAGAGAAGGACTTGAGGGTGTTGATAAGATGAGAAGTTCAACATGAGCCAGCAGGGCGCTCATGCAGCCCAGAAGGCCAACTGCATCCTGGAATGCATCAAGAGGAGTGTGGCCAGCAGATTAAGAGAGGTGGTTCCCCTCCTTTACACTGCTCTTGTGAGACATCACCTCCAATATTTCATCCAGTTCTGGTGTTCCCACCATAAGAGGAACATAGATCTGTTGGAAAGAGCCCAGAGGAGGGCCACAAAGATGATCCAGGGGCTGAAGAACCTCTGCTCCAAGGATAGACTGAGAGAGCGGGGATTGTTCAGCCTGGAGAAGAGAAGGCCCCAGGGGGACCTTTTAACTGCCTTCCAGTACCTGAAGGGAATCTTAGGAAGGCTGGAGAGGGACTTTTTACAAGAGTGTCCAGTGATAGGACAAGGGGAAATGGATTTAAATTGAAGCAGAATAGATTTAGATTGTATCTTAGGAAGAAATTCTTCAGTACGAGGGTGGAAAAACTCTGGAATGAGTTGCCCAGAGAAGTTAAGGATGTCCCCTCCCTGGAAATGTTCAAGGCCAGGTTGGATGAGGCCTTGTGCAACTTGGTCTAGTTGGGAGGAGTCTCTGCCCATGGCAGGGAGGTTGGATTAGATGATCTTTAGGCTCCTTTCCAACCAAGACATTCTATAATACGATTCTATGATCTTGTCCAAAACTGTCCAGTGGTGCAGCTATAAAATGTGGAAGTTTACCATAAAAGCAAAATAAAAGTGCTCCTGACAAATAATGCAAACAGATCCTAGATTAGGTTGTTATGCACATGGGTGCACTCCCACCACCTCCGTATTCTTCTACAAGGCAACTGATTCATGTATTTCTTTGCTTTCTGCCTTATACTGTGTTGTATCACTTTCGGATGCAAGGACACTGAATTGTCAGTTCTTTATTTAAGTTTTTATGTCATACAATGGGCAGAAAGCAAAGAGGGCTATTTACGACATAACAAAGTGTTCTGAAAGTGGATAGATTCTGAATAGAAACCATTTTGAGGGAAAGATTTGTAGATTTTAGTTTAAAAGGTATTTAGCACATCTGTGTTGACAGTGGGAAGACAAATAAATACCACAGTAACATAAAATAGGATACAGACCTTCCCTAACATGAAATAATAAAATAGTACATAAAATACTGAAATAATAGAAATAAGTATATGCTGATAGTTAAGTGTTGCTTTTTCAGAGGGAGCAGAATACTTGTTCACCTAGATTATAAACTAATTTTTGCCTTTCTGAAACAATATAAAAAAGCATAACATAAAAGTCTAGAAACAGTTACTCTTGTTAAAGATCACTACAGGAAGGAGAATACTAAGAGGTCAAACATTTGGGACTTACATTAACAAAAATCAGCTAAAGCAAATGATACAGTGACTGAAATAAACTTGGGAGATTTGTTGGAGCCAAACTGACCGAATACACTGCCTTGCCTGCTCTGTTCTGCATAATTAACTACCTTATTAACTAGACAATTGATTTACTACTTTATTGGTTGATTGTTGCATTCATTCTCTCTGCTTTTTGTTTTACTGACAAATTTATCAGTTTAATTGCACAACTTTCTCCCTAAGTGATTTATTCCCTAATCAACTCTCTCATTCACTGACTAGCCTGTTTCTCATGCAGTTCACTGCTCTGCAGAATCCCAAGCCTTCACCTGCCTGATCTTCTTGGCATGTGTGACAACTTGTGGGGCCCCTTGGGGATCAGACTGTGGATTCTGTTTAATGTTTTGGCTGTTAGGAGATTTGACATTGTACATGTGCCCAATGTAAAACTGCATTGTAAATCGGCAGTAATCTGGTTTTTTTTGTTCTGATAGAGTTGGAGCTACAAAAAGTCACCGTATAGGGGCTGTAAAAAGTCAATGATCGTCTGTTTATATGGATACCTCTTTTAGACAATGCTCCTGTCTACGTGACAAGTGACTGCTATCACACTGCCTGAGGTAAAACTGCTTTCCAAATCTTAATTACAGAAGATAAGCAAATCTGCTTATTCCAAGTCCAGAGAAGGATACTTCGACTGCCTGCCTAGCCTAGCTGGCTGGCCAGCTAAAAAGGGCAGCAAAAACCACTTAAAAATTAAATCAGGTTACTTAGGACCTTGTCCCTTCAAGTGTTGAATACCTCTGTGGAAGAAGGATCCAGCACTGCTCCGAGTGGCCTGATTCCATGCTTGACAATCCTTTTTGGAAGATTTTTCTCCCTATCTCCAGCCAGCATTTCCTCTGCTGCAATTAATGACTTGTTTCGCATTCACCTTTTGCTGAGCACCTCTCAGAGGAGTTGGGCTCCATCTTCTCCATGGTTCCCCTCCCAGTAGCTGAGGACAGCAGTTAGATGCCCCTCACTCTTCTCCCGTAGGCCATACGCTCTAGCAATATGACAATATGATAATATGATAGCTAAAATGAGAAACTGCCAGATGCTGAGAGCAATGAAAGGTGAAAAGTGGCTGGACAACCACAGCCTGGGTCTAAGCTAACTAGACAACAGGAGAAACTGCCAGATATCACACACAGGGAAAGGGGTATATTGGGAACTCCTCTTAGATGAAAGATATCAGGAGGCAGTGGCAATAGAGAAGATTTCCAGGCTTACCAGTGTCGCTGACTAAGGACAGAATTACTGAATAATGGTTTAAAATCACCAAAACCAGAGCCAGTTGAGAAAGAGCAAACAGGAATGGGTTGTTTATTTTGGAGAGAGAAAAAAAAAGGAAAAAAGGTAAACCAGACGATATGATTGGGAAGCTCACGGCTGTCCATCAAAGCAGTCTTGCCTAGACTGACACTGCCTGGAGGGGGACCACAACCCTGTTTTTCTGTCCATAATCCCCAGCTTGCCTTCATGCTCAGGGGCACCTGGAAAGTTTCTCTGAATGTCAGCAAGAGGAAGTCCCAGAGGGAATGGAGGATTGACCAAACCTCTCCAGCATACGCCTCTCCAGGTGTAGGACTTCTGTCTTTCCCCTTTGCTATATGCTATCACTAACTTCCTACCCTTCCAGCTGCCCCTACTGCATGCCACCATATCCTCAGTCCTTCAAGTTTACTTGACTTTCCACCTATCACTTCACTTTTCCCCTCCTCTTTCTAGGTAAATTAAATGACAATTCAAGCTTTTTCATCCTTTTACCTACCATGGTTAATACTCCCTGCTTCCAAAGGGGTAGCTTAAGCCACTATACTGTTGTTTGCTTCCAGTCTTAAGAAAGTGAGATTTAGGCAGTTACATTTGCCTCTCTACTCCTCTCCGGTGACATCTCCCCTGGAGTCCTGTGTTCAGCTCTGGAGTCCTCAGTACAGGAAAGCCGTGGACCTGATGAAGCAGGTCCAGAAGAGGGCCATGAAAATGATCAGAGGATGAGAACACCTCCCATATGAGGACAGGCTGAGACAGTTGGGGTTATTCAGTCTGGAGAAGAGAAAGCTCTGGGGAGACCTTGTAGCAGCCTTCCTGTACTTAATGGGAGCCTACAGGAAATATGGGGATGATCTTTTTAGTAGGACATGTTGTGATAGGACAAGCTGTAATGGTTTCAAGCTAAGAGACAGTAGATTTAGACTAGATATAAGGAAGGCATTTTTTACAGTGAGAGTGATGAAACACTGGAACAGGTTGTCCAGAAAGCTGGTGGAAGATCCATCACTGGAGACATTCGGGGTCAGGCTTGATGGGGCTTTGGGCAACCTGATCTAGTTAAAGATGTCCCTGCTTGCTGCAGGGGGGCTGAACTAGATGATCTTTAAAGGTCCCTTCCATCCCAAAACATTTCGTGATTCTGTGATTACACATCCACTAGTCTTCCCTAGCAGTTCTTGAACCTATTTGACTTTTCAAACAAATGTGAAGGAATCGAGGATAACTGAGTTCCTATAGGTTCTGAGGATGCTCATAGCCAGGCAAAAGAGGGACTCAAATTAGTGCTCCCACTGGCAGAAAAGCAGTCCAAATTCACGCATTATTATATTGCCTGGGAGCAGCTAGCAGTCTGAGCCACAGACACACCGCTCCCAGCTGGTGACAGTGCTTGCTGGTTCTTGCCAAGCAGGAGCACGATAGGAGATGTGAGGGCAAGTCAGACTATTGCAGAGGGATAGCTTAAACAAGAAGGGACACAAGCCTGTAGGAAATTCTGCTGCTCAGGGAATTGCTTGCTTTTTAAATCTGTGAAAGGCTGCCAAAACACCCAACATTCATATTAAATATTTCCACTTGTAAATCTACCCTCAGACTTTTACAAATGGCACATTGGAATTATTTACTTAAAATCAGATTTGTGATTAAAATCAAACATATGCTCTTTTGAATTCATGATAGAGTATTCTTTTAACATAATTAAAAAATAAATTTAAAATAATTTAAAATGGTACTATTGCTGGTCAAGTACTTTGTCTTAATGTAAGAAAATAGCTACAGGCAAAAGCACGATTGAGTAGTATACACATATCTTTACCTGGAGAATATTCTCTCCGAGATCAGTGACACTACATTTGGCACTGAAGTTAACATGCGCAGCACCAGAGATGGTTCTATTTTAAAAGAACTTTTAGAGGCAAAGGCTTAACAAGAATGCAATTTCTTTGTGAAGTGGCAGGAAACAAACCTGCTTGGAGTAATTTCAAACTGCTAAATCAATGCAGATCATTTTATTTCGAAAAGGCAGCCGAGATCCAAACCAAGCTGGTCTCCCACACTCCTATCTAAGCATCCTCAGGAAGGAGTCTCAAAGGAATCTCAGTGACTTCAATGCCCAAGTGCCATGGACACAGGACACAGACACGGCTGCTAGGGCAGTCCTTGCACTACTGGGCTTGAAGGCTCAGGCATCCTCGACGAAGATGCAGCACACTTAGACCTGGCCAAGGCTCTGTGCAGGCATGTGCTTTTCAGTTTTCTGCACAAATGCATGGCTTTCTAATGGTAAGGACGTTGATGAAGCCTTGGCATGGACTCAGGCTCTCTTATTCTACAGCATGTGTGAACATTTTAGACTGGAGAATTCTGAGAGTGAAGTCGTTTCTCCATGAAATGTGAAATTTTAGGAGGTGTTAGGAAACAAACTGAAAAGGCAGCCACAGGTCTGCCACATTTGAAATCTAAGATGATACAGTGTGAACATTTATAAGATTTTCAACTTACAAATGTCTTAATCAGTAAAGCAAATTTAATTCTTCTACATTTTTTCCCTGCTTTCACTACATTCACACCTTAACCTCCTAAGCTCTTCTGAGATATCTGCCACCACCTCCCTGCCTACCCTCAGCAAAACTCCCCACACCACCTCCCCAGGCCTCTCTCTGAACACGCTGCTTCATCTTTAGTCCCCACTACCAACTTCAACTTTGGGAATTCAGCAAACTAAAAATTTTGGAATCAAAATATAGAAGACTGCATGTCTGCAGCAGCATCTGTGTAGTGTCTATGACTACAGCACAGCCCTACGCTTGCCGCTCACCACCACCACCTCCATTCTCCAGGTGCACACATCTTTGCCTCTGGATATGTGTTGTGCCCAAAAATAATGGCATAAATACAGCTTTCACAAATCATGAGACTCCAGAAGCTTAGTACTGAAGTTAAACTGCAAACACCACAAACCCCATGATAATAGTCAGAGAAAGGACACAACTGATCTTGTCTTCTGTATAGTAATGACTATGCCTTAGTCTTCCTTTTAACAGTCTTCACTGTTATGTGAGGGATATTTTCAAATATCCTAGAAATGAACTTGAAATCCAGACACCTCTGCACAATTTCCTTCCAATGGAGATTTGCCCAGGTTCCTGCTGTGCAGAAGCACAGCCACCCACACACCTGGCATAGGAGGACCTTTTCAGCACCGCAGGTCCTAGCCCTCCTGCAACCATGGCTCTCGGACAGTGGGGTACATGGAAAACACAATGCGACTCCCAGGTTTTGTTTGTTAGTAGCAGAAGGAGTGAGTAGCAAGTAATTTAAAAGACCTTTCTTGCTTGCTTATCCATGCCTTTCATGAAAACAGATCAGCCACTGGAAAAGTTGTTTACCAGCAAATGTTAGCACATTGCAGTCTACGCAACTTTTGTGGAAAAACTGAGCGAACACATATGTAACTTCTTGTCTGTCTTCCAAGGGAGTGGATGATTAGCACAGCAAGTTAAAAAAAAAAAAACAACCACAAAAAAACCCCCATCATTTTTGGGCCAAGCAATTTTATTTGGTATATTTTGTTTTCCAAACAGAAAAAGCACTGTTTCACTAAAATTAAGGACAGATTGAATGTTGTGTGAGGTCTAAACAGGGCTGCGCATTTGATCATTTGCGGTTAGGTAAAAAGAGCAATGGGCCTTCTCTGATTAAGGTGCACCAGACATTTACTATTTAATCTCCAGCTCCTCACAAAGTGCGCTTGTGTTCAAAAAGATATGTTTTCATAAGCAAGCTCCGAGCTTTTGTGTACAGCAGTGCTTCAGCTGTATTTCAGAAATTAAGAGCCATCCATCTGAGATCCTCTTTAATGACTAATTTCCCTACCATAGAGTTTAAAGTACAAAGAACCGCCACCGCCTGGCAGAGCCAAGCTCTCAGTTGCCATGCAACACCCCTGTCACAGGTTTTCCTTCATCTTCTAGTGCTTTTACTCCAGCTCGGTTCTGCATGGATGAAACTTATGCAATGCTTTCTAGATACTTAACAGCAGATGTATTATATTTCTAATCTGATATAAACCAGACTGCAATTTTCTACTGAAAAAGTCACATCAATGAATTTAATAATGTTTTAAATTATAGTCTTTGATAGCAGAGTATCTATTTTTTCAAATTTACATTATGCTGATTTTCCTAGCATATGAATCAGCGACAACTCCCTTTTGTCTATGTCTTCTTCTCAGTGCCTGTGGAATTTTGCAAACATTTTGGGGCGGGGGAGAGATCTCATCCGAAACTTTGCAAAACCACCTGCTGACATGCCAGTTAGTGGCAAACGCAGAGCATTTGCTCATTGAGGGGCAGAGATGGACATTGTGACGTCTGTGACGGTAGGGAGCTGATAGTCACCTTGTTCGCTTCGTGCTGACCAGACTGGAAATGCAAGCTGAAACCTCTTCACTCGAGTTGCTGTAATAATCAGGGGTTTGCTATCAGCTTGAATCAAATTTGAAGCAAAGGAGTAGACATAAACAACTCCATATTTTTTAATGAGACTCTGAGTCACAGAGTCGCCTATGCTGTTGCCTTTTAGTTCAGAGAATATCTTCCTATTTTGGAAAAGAGTAATTTAATGTTATTAGTGAACTGTAACCAAAATTTAGACTAATCTAGACATACTAATGCAACTACGCATTCACCCAAGACTCCAGAGTAGCTCTGAATTGGCACAGGCAGCCATTTCTAAGCACAAAAAACACCAGCCATCCAGAAAACAGTGCTGTCACATACATAAAGATGATTTTTCCTTTCTTTTCACTACATGGATGAATGCACAGGTTCTTTTGTGGTGTTTCTGAAATCTATTTTGAAAATGTAAGAGCTTGATTCTATAAATTAGTGGAATAGTGTAAATTTCACATAGGTTGAAACTAGTGTTAGATTTTGTCTCTTTGCCATGACAATGAATATTCATGAGTTTTATTCTACTATTTGGGTAATAGAATCACATACTAGTGTTTTAGTGCTTTTGCAATATAATACATTTTTGAAAATAAACTATCTAAATTATGTTCAGAAATAGTCCAGAAAGAACCTGCCTACTTATTTTCTTTCGTTGTTGACCTGAGATTCATAATGTGATTTACCATGTGATGCATTTGTATTGGCTCAATGACTCTCTTTCCATACAAATTCTAGGTTTTGTAAGGCTTAAAGTGTAATAGGTGAAAGCCTTTTTTAAAGGCAATAACGCTTTAATAAGTTGGCATTTTGTAAAGTGGGTTTTGCTTTTTCCCACTGAAAACTTCATTCCACTGCAGAGGAAAGTGAAGATGAGTCAAGAAAAGAGAATAATTTTCATTGCATTGAGAGTCTTTGAGTGAAAGCTAATGTGTTCCCTGGTTCTGAGAAACATTACGTACATCTTCTTCTCCTGTGCAACTTTCATATGAGCGTGTGGTCCTTTTGCTTTTTGTTTTCTTTTTTACAAGCAGCTTCTCATCCTTCTCCCTGCTATTTGCTGGCCAAGGCTGGGTGAGCCCCAAAGGTGAAGGTGTTGCTGGGAGATCCTGGTGCCCATTGCTCCCGCATATTCCTCCTCCTTGTCCTTTTGTGCTTGTGGGAATGAAACCATGAAGGTCAGAGAGGAGCCCTACTCACTCCCGGCATCCCTATACAGCCAGTCCTGACTTCAGACCTGGCCTCCACTGATGATAAAGCTGAATACACTACTTTCAAAGCAATCCAGAACACGCTGATCTTCTTAGCATTTTGTGTCCTTTACTTTTTCTCACAGCTCTTCCTATTTTTGAGGCATTTTTGCTATAGCAAGGCTTCTTAAAAAACAATGGCCTTTATCCAGCCTGTAGGAATGTTTTTTTCTTTGTTGCTGTGTCATTGCTCTGCTGATCAATCACAAACTCTGTGCATTATATACCACTTATGTAAGTTCGGGGAAGCACAAGCAGTGTTCATCTGATAAAGTCAGTAAATCTGAATGCAAAATTTTCAGAAATCCTGACTCCTGGTTGGGCTGATAAAATATAGCAGCTAAGTACATTTGACAAGACAGGCTGAGTATAATACACAGGAGAGAGTATACTGCATAAGCTTTTGTTAAGGAGCATTTAATTTGATGATCACCTACCAGCAGATCTTTTCTCTTGTTTTGAGTAAAATACTTGTTGTTTCCCAAGCTTAGGATTCATTTATACAGCAAATAGCCCACTAGGTGACTCTTAAGCCTCTCCATCTCTGTGAGGGCCATGGTGGGGTTGCTAACCCAGCCCCTCACAAAACAGATTTTCACTGCTGCCATTTCCACAATTTGCTCAGCCTGTGGTCTCGCAGTCTTGGGAAATAGCAGGATGCCTCTGCACAAATCAGATCTGCATCCCTCCTGCACAAAAAAACCCAACAGGGCAGGTGTTTCCACCACAGCGTTTCCCATGTCCCAGAGCTGGTGGAAGTCCCCCTTCATGAATACAGAAGAGATATGCACGTTACACTCACATATTCTCTTGCGGGTGGGGTACATGCAGCTAAGTACAGCCCCAGGACAAACACAGGCTACAGGAAACCTTGGAAGAGAAATCTGGAGCCCATCTTATGGCACAAGCCATCATCTTCAGCCTCAAGGTTGGCTGCAGTAGGTCAAACCCAGTAACTCTTGGTGCTGCTTTTCCCTGGTGGCACCTATGCTACTAAAAGAGACGGAGAGGACATGGGCTTGGCATTGACTTTCCATCTTCTCTTCTGCCCACTGACTCACTTGCCAGTCTTCTAGATGATGCCCAGGAATGGCTCAAGAGAGAGTATACACCATGGGCGCTACGCATCAGCAGAGCAGAGACACACCCTTGGCCATATATTTGACTTCAGGGCCAGTGTATTGGCCCTGCTCTGCCTCATTCAGTGGTGTAAACAGAGTCAGAGAGCATAGTGTCAGCTTTGCACGGAGCTACTGGATGCAGGAGTACGCAGCTGCCAATGTTTGCTGTTTCTAGGATGCTAATCTTGACTTGAGAGTTGGCTGCATTCCAGCAGTGCACAGCATCGTTCCTTTCTATATAATGATGTGATGAACTGTTGGGCTTTACTGTGTAAAAGGTGCTACCATACACAAGTACGTCGGGTTCCCTCTTCCCCGTTCCTTCCTCCATTAAAAATAGCAGCAAAATGCAGCATATCACAGAAAGTCAACATGCCAAAAACACATACAGCAACCTGGCAGTCACAATGTTCTTCCCATTTGCTTGTGACGCAGAAGCTGTGTTGCAGCACACTGCATGAGGGAGATTTGGGCATCAGTTTGTGTGTCTCTGTGTGTAAATGTTCATTTGAGTACGTGTCCACATGTTAAAGGACAGAGGGTTTTGGCAGGCACTGTTGCACATAGCCCTGCAACACCTTCCTCTGTCATACAAATACTGCACCATTTTAAAACCCTTTTTTATGCCACTTCTTTCTAGGGGAACCTTATCAAGGAATAAAACTTCTTGCACTCTGCTTAACCTCTAATTAAAACTGGGAAACAAACATTAGTATTTATACTGAAAATCCCGGAAAGAAGAATCAACTTTTATGTAATTTAAAATAATCATGCTGATTTAAACAATTAGAGTAAGAAATTGGATCGCAGATGTCTCTTCCAATGCCAAAACAAACACTTAACACTGGTTAATCTCCCACCGATCAGGTGAGAATTGATTCTGAATGGACAAGCAAGTCCATATCTGTGGTGAATGAAAAACACATTACATGAAGAGAGTAAAATGTGTAGCTTGTGAAACACTCTAGTGTACATCATGAAGGACAAAACAAGAAATATATGAGTGTATCGTGAAGAAAAATATGCAGTAATTGACAGTACAGAGACACATGTGAAATTCATGGGTTTGTAAATGAAGACGCATAAATTGGGAATTTATTTTCTTAGTTTGCAGTTAGCACAGCAGACTCATAGGTAAAAGTTATTATGGATGACTTGCTGGAGTGGTTAGCAGAGCGGAATGATGAATAAAAATTATTGTGTATAACTTGTTGGAACACTACCAAAAGTATCCTCAAACTCTAGGAGTATGAAAAGTATATTTGCCTGAAGGCTAATTCAAAGCAGCAATTTTCAAATTTGTTCAAATTAATAGCAAAAGCAAGTAGATACCAATATTGAAGTGGCTAAAATTTCAATTTTATTTTGCTAAATATCGACTAGTGAGATTTAATCTTCTACCTCAGGCATCAAGTTAACACTTAGGTTAAGCTACAGTAAAGGTGGTACTCCTTTTACTTAGCATTTTAAAATTTTTGCAGGTGATGCATTTATATGAAGATTTTAATGGTGGCACTGTAACTGAAACACCACAAATATATTAATAATGCATTTAATGTAGGCAATAATAAGGGAAGGAATAAATTTTTACTTTTCTAGAATGGCTAATAGCACAAGAAGCCCAGGTCAAAACAGACTTTCCTTTTATTTAAGGAAAAGCACTACTCTTTTTTGGGGACTGCTCTCACTTGGGATATTTTCAGCTATAAAAATCTAGTACCAAAATACCCTGCATGTCAGTCAAACTATTGTTCCAATAAGTTGCATAAATAAATGTAGCAAGGTAGTATTAAAATTATGCATACATATATAACTTTTTATGAGGGCAGCATGTTTAGAATGACAGCAGTAACCTGACCCATATCAGAGACAGAACACAAAATGGGCATGGGTCTGCAAAACAGGGGTTTGATTTATATATACAGAGACATGACATTTTTTGCAGAGGTGCTAACGCCCACCATCCCAGCAATATTACACTTCACTGGGAAAAACACAATGCCAGGAATTTCCTGACAAACTACAGAAATCTCATAAATCCCCAAATTTTTTTTTTCCCTAGCATGTGTTTTCTTCTGGAGATAAGACATTAAGCTCTGGATGATGTATAGTCTTCTAATATGAGGCTAAACTTACAAAACTCGGAGTATAAAATGTCTTGAAAACAGACAGCTTGTGTTGTGCTAAATTCAGTACCTGAAGGTCCTGCTTGCAAGAGACATCAAGGGCAGGGGTTTGCCTGTCAAGTTGAGCTTATTTCTGTGGGTGGATAGACATTCTCTGGTCACATTATTCTGAAGTAGGAAGTCACAAAACCTATTTATTACGATTGATTTATTATTTAAAATAATAAAGCAATAATAAATAATGAAATAATCAGAAGTGAACCCTTGGCTATGCCATAGTGTAGACTGAAAAAGTTCTTTCCAAAAATAGAATTGGATCCTTCGCTGCATTTAATCACAGTGACAGCCAGGCTGTCCTGTTTTGGGTTCATAGATACAGTGTCGTGGTGGGGCTTTTTTTGACTCCTCTAGTGTCAAAAAGGAAAAAGTAAAGGTGGCTGAAGGAAAGAAGCGGTAAATGTCTCCTACAGCATCAGGAAGATACACTCGAGATTTGCACTGTAAGCATAATGCAAGACCAGTTTCTCTTGCTTCAGGAAAACAGCTGCAAAGGTCTCAAACCCTGTAGGACGGGGTGGTGCAGCTGCTCGTGGTGCTCCCTCTTTTTTTTTTAAATGCATGAAAGCCCTGTTGCACATGCACCAGTGGAGACAGTCTGGGGTGCATTAGGCAGGCATGCTTTGGGGTAGTTCACAGAATCCTAGAATCATAGAACAGTTTCAGCTGGAAGAGACCTTCAAGATCACTGAGTCCAACCTTTTTCCTGGCCCTATCAATACCACTAAACCATGTTCCTCAGCACAATATCCACCCATCCCTTAAACATCGCCAGGGATGGCACCTCAACCCCCTCCCTGGGCAGCCTGTTCCAATGCCTGACAACCCTTTCAGTAAAGAAATTCTTCCTAATATCCGACCTAAACCTCCCTTGATGCAACTTAAGGCCATTTCCCCTTGTCCTATCACTCACCATTAGGGAGAACAGACCAACCCCCACCTCGCTACAACCTCCCTTCAGACAGTTGTAGAGAGTGATAAGGTCTCCTCTGAATCTCCTCTTCTCCAGGCTAAACAGGTTCAGATCGCTCAGCCATTCCTCACATGACACATATGCTCCAAATTTTTTACCAGCTTACTAGCCTGCCTCTGTACCCTCTCCAGCACCTCAATGTCCCTCTTGTAGTGAGGGTTTCTTGTAGTGAGGGCCCCCAAATTGGACACAGTACTCAAGGTGAGGCCTCACCAAAGCTGAGCACAGGGGAATAATCACCTCCCTGCTCCTGCTGTCTACACTATTCCTGATCCAGGCCAGGATGCCATTGGCCTTCTTGGCCACCTGGGCACACTGCTGGCTCACATTCAGCCGGCTGTCCAACAACTCTGCCTGGCAGCTCTCCAGCCCCTCCTCCCCAAGCTTGTAGCGCTGCTGGGCGCTGTTGTGGCCAAAGTGCAGGACCCAGCATTTGGACGAGGGGGTAGAATGCACCCTTAGTAAGTTTGCTTGGTGTCATCAGCAAACTTACTAAAGGGTACATTCTATCCCCTCATCCAAATCATTGTTGAAAATGTTAAATAGGAGCAGCACCAGTACTGAGCCCTAGGGGACACCACTCGTGACCGGCTGCCAACTGGATTTAACTCCACTGGCCATGACTCTTTGAACTCGGCCATCCAACCAGTTTTTTACCCAGCAAAGCCTATGCCCATCGCAGCCAAGAGCAGTCCATTTCTCTAGGAGAATGCTGTGGGCAACAGTGTCGAATGCCTTACTAAAGTCAAGGTAGACAGCATCCACAGCCTTTCCTTCATCCAACAAGTGGGTCACCCTGTCATAGAAGGAAATTAGATTTGTTAAACAGGACCTGTCCTTCACAAACCCCTGCTGACTGAGCCTGATCACTTAGTTGTCCTGCATGTGCTGCATAACGAAACTCAAGATAATCTGCTCCATCAGCTTCCCTGGCACTGAAGTCAAACTGACAGATCTGTAATTTCCCAGATCATCCCTCCATCCCTTCTTATAGATGGATGTTACATTGTCTGACTTCCAATCAGCTGAAACATCCCCAGTCAGCCAGGACTGTTGATAAATGCCTTGATGAGCACCCCTGCTAGTTCTCTCAGCACTCTAGGATGAACCCCATCTGGCCCTACAGATTTGTGCACATCGATGTGGATTAGCAGGTCACTGACCATCTCCTCCTGGATTGTGGGAGGGAAGTTTTGTTCCTGGACCCTGTTTCTTGGCTTGAGGGGCTGGCTTCCCTCAGTAAAAGTGTTCCTATTACTAAAGACTGAGGCGAAGAAGGCATTAAGATGAAGAAGGCATTAAGTTGAAGTCGAGGAGCTGAGCATAGCCCTTCCATGTGATATAACCGTCTGGCCAAAAGTACTGCTTTAGCACATTCTTATATAGCAGCTCATATTGCATATCGGCACAATGTGGGTTGGACTGTTTCTGCCACGAGAGTAGCCAAGGACTCTAGTTTCTTGGGTATTGGGGCTGATTTCAGACACGCACAATTCAAACTCAACCATTCATCCTCAGACAGTAATGTGTTCTCCATAGGGGCTATATTCATTTTGACACTGTTCCAGGGACGTGCAAAAATTGGATGTCTCCTCAGTAAATAGCACAATGGGCATGAACTACATCAGCCTGTTGTTCTGCAGTGTGGTCTAAATGCCAGTAAATTCCCAGATTGACTTACAGGTGTCAATCACAGAATCTATCCATGTAATCCCAATGAGTTCAGAGTTTTTAATCTGCTCGACTTTCTGTAAGATCATTGGCACAAAAAGAAATGCAAATGGGTCTCCTAAGGAAGTAGGCTGGCCTAGTGCTCTGTTTGGATATTGTTCACAGGTTTTGAAATGCTGCGTCACATTCTCTCTACCTTGGCCTCCTGCCATCCTTCAATGGATTTGGACTTCCTGGGATTCTTGAGCATTTAATATTTTTCTGATTTAAACAGCATTTCGTAAGGGTGGGGTGGACATTGGCTGCCTAAGTACTGCTGGTTCAATAATTCTGTGTGTTTGTGTCACATTTGTACCAGCACTTGTCACTCCTTGAAGCCAGGAGAAAAAAGAGGGGGTATATGGAGTTGATGGAGTTTTGAGGTCACCTGGTCCGTCTGAGGATATGAGACATGTGGACTTCAAAGTGGGTGTGGTGTTATGCTGCTTAGTAGACAGCCCCACTACTAGGATCGTTCCAGGGCACCCATATATAGCATATGATTCAAGTCCTCTCAGTCCTCCAAAGTCCAGCATACTTAACAACACAGGTCCCAACCTGCTACCTCACTTGCTAAGGGGTTCACGCTGGACAAAACTTTGAGAACTGCCAGCCTAAACATGGGATCAAAAATCCACCTTTCTGCCATGTTGGTTTTTCGAAGGTGTTTTTTCTGTCTGACCAAAGGAAAAATCTTTTTCATTTTACTTATAGCCTAAAAATAGCATACCGAGGCACTTAAAAGAGGATGCTCTGATTAGCACTCAGGTGTATTGTCTGACAATAAGCAGCCTCAGGGTGATTTTTTTGAGTACAGTCCAGACTGATCTTTGCTCCCCAAATATGTGTGAAGAATAATAAATTTCTGGCAGCTGCAGGTCTTTTTCTCCATGATTTTACCAGCATGCAAGGAGGCAACGGAGCCAATGGTGGCAGCCTCTTCATGGACTCCAAGGTATGACACCCTGAGCAGCTCCTGCATGGCCTTTGCTGGCTTTGAACTGCTGCAGTAGGACAGCAGTCACAAGCTTTTTTGCCTGCGGCTGTGCTGCAAACTCAAAAATCACACCTTCTGTTCCCCAGAATTATGAGGAAGTTGTTCAAGCTAGAAATGATGCTTGGGCAGTTCATCCTACCCTGACAGTCACTCAACTGCCTTGCCCAAGTCACTTTCATCTAGTCCTCCAGAAGTTTTTGCTGGTGGTAAATGGGCCAAACTTCTCTCAACTGCAAGCATATCGCTTCAGAAAAATATGTAGGGACAAAGGAAGAGATGAATGAAGAAAGAGATGAGCACAGACCCTTCCTAAATCCTACTCCTTCCTGCCTATACTCTGCACCTCTTCTAGTCCAGGTGACTTCAGGGATATGTCTGCTAGGTTTTCCAGCTGCTTAAGCATGACTGACCAGCCAAGCTGTGTGATGACAGTCCCCATTGCCTTCCATCTCCTCTCTGGAAAAAATTACCCTTAGGCTCTCAGATTTTGTCAGCATCTGATCACCTTGGGAAAGCTGTGGGCATTCACAATCAAAATAAGGGCAACAGCTAACAGAGGGCATGGGCTGAGGTGACTGCATGATTTGTTAGCACCAATTGCCAGGGTGGGCTCTCACAGGCATTGAAGTCAGACCATCGAAGCTGCCATTGACCCATTCCTGGGCTTTCCTCCTGCAAGGCAGAGGCATATGATCTGCTTATGCACAGCTCCTGAGCTGCCGCAGTTTTCAGTCCACAGTTAAGTTTAAAGTGCTTATAAATTTTACCTTATCATTACTCCCAGAGTAGTGATGCTCTCCTGCAAGAATTTTAATTCTTCCTCATACTTCATAATTTGTAAAACTCTCGACAGTAAAACTCTCGACAAAATTAAGCCATATTTGTGAGAATCAACCAGGACTGCTAGCTATCTGTCCTCCCATATGTAATCTTTTATCAGTCCATGAGTTACCTAAGTGAAAATTAGCTTTGGTATCTCTGCACTCTATGATGATACTGGCCATATATCCTGACCAACTGGTTCAGAGCACCTGATGCAAGTAAGAAACTGACGACTGGGTTGATTTTTCTGAATGGTGGTTCTCAGAACAAGCTGCTTCTCTTCCCAATGCAACTAAGTCTAAGAGTACTGTGCCTGATCAGTCCTCTCAGATTAGGTGCTGCAGTTCATATGCTGAGCGCTTTGCTTTTTCCTATTCAGTCTTATTTATAACAAATTTAAAAGGCTGCATCACATTATTTCTAAATTCCCCCCAAAATCTGCAGTACTAATTAGAGGATAGTTATCCCAGCTGGTAACCTTTTATCTTTGCTGGATACTTCCATTTACCAGCAAGGCAAAAAAAATAGATTACTGCCGTCACTACCATTACAGCAATCAAATGTTGCAGTCTGCCAAACACCATTTTTCCCCCCAATAAAACTCCTTTATTTTAATGAGAATAAACCTTTCCGAAGCACATTTTGTTTCCAATGTGGATAAGTGGTTTGAAACAGAAGCAGACACATGCCTATGTGACGTCTTTTTAACATTAGGTTTCTGGGCTCCAAGGAAACGAAGCATGCACACAATATACAGAATTGGAGAGGACAGGGTAGAGGGTTTTCTACCGTACTACAGCGACACTTTTTTATCTACTTACAGCCCTTGGATACCATTTTGAGATACATTCTGGTGGGAATGTCTTCACATTGGTTTAATGTCAGGAAAACAATTATACTGCTTTCTGGGGTGCCTCAAGGGAAAGAAGCTTATGACAGACATCTCCTCCCTCTTGCCACAGGCCAACATAGGAGGAAGTTTGGAGTGGAAAAGTACTGTGGACTTGTTCTGGAAGCATGGTGAGCACTGCAGCAATCAGCACCCCCGTGTTCAATAGAGAGCTTCTGGGCTGCTGTGGTTCACACAAAAAACATGCTGCTACTTAAACCCTCAGAGAAAAAAAATATACAATACTAAACTCTGATTCAATGCTTCCCAAGCAGGTCTGCTGCCACTTCGTGGTCCCAGAACCACCTGGTACAGGGGTTTCCAGGGCCCAAGAGTGGAGGGGAAAGCTCACAGTGCAGACAGTTGGGAGGCCCCCTCCTCACCAGGATCCAGGGGAAGACCCCCTTCTCCAGAGTCGCATCAGTTGCAATCAGTAAGTGCGCTGTAAGTGCATTTTATCTGAGCAAGAACAATACGCTAGCTGTGCTGGGGTACACAGTAGTACAGGATTCACATCTGAGTAAACCTTTCCGTTGTCCTTTTGCTGTATTTTCTGACCAGAGTGAAGAACAATCCCAAACACTTTGAGGATGGTTTTGGAGCCAAAGTTGTTTTCCCTTTGGTTTCACCCATATAAAAAAGGAGAGTTTTAACCAAGCAACGAGCACAAGCAGGTCAGCCGCTCAAAACTCCCCCTGCCAGGAGGCAGCTGCCCAGGCTCCAACAAAAGCCTCCTTGCAGCTAACACTCAGAGTGATAGAGAAGAACAAAATGAGAATGTAAAATAGGGGGTTTAGAATGAGAAGCCACACTCGAGCTTGGCCCTACAGTAGCCTTGCTAAAGGACACAGATTTTTTAATGTGCAGTGTAGGTATCTACCCAGAGGTTACCTTTAATGGCAGGCTTAAAGAAAAAATCAGTAGTAGAATCAGAGGAGGGGAAAACGCAACACATCTAAATGTGCAGAGTCAGTTATAAATATGCCAGGGCATAAAGAGCCAAAAAGGGCCCAGTTCGTTCTGTGCAAAGGAGTGAAAGTAAATAAAAAGGGCAATTTACAAATATCAGGAGAAAATAGGTTTTTAATAAATCAGAGAGGATAGACCACATGGAGATTCTGAAATGCAAAATATCAATTTCTACATTGGGCTTGCTTTCCTCAAAAAAAAAAAGAGATTTAATGCTATGGCTTAAATGATTTATGATGAGTAAATGAATATACAAATCATATACAATCATTCACTCATTCAAGATAATCAATAAGAATAATGAAGAGAAGAGCAGTCCAATCATAGTTAGCTGGTCTGATTTCCCATTTAAAACAGTCTGTTTATCTTTGTTGAAGGTAGAGCACATCATTAGCTTTTGGACTGAGCTGTCCGACTCCTAGACGTCTCTCAGCACACATATGGAAAAAGTCCTTTCCTTTTCCTGGGACCCAGTAGCTGGAAATAGAGTAGGCAAAGCTTTGTCTACATTTTCCCAAGAAACACAGTCTGAAGAGTGCTTCCTTTGTGAATCACATCATTTTCTGAATCTAAATCACTGTTTGCATAATCCCTCATAAATCAGTGCTGGTTGTCTCAAAAGCAGGATAAGTCCTAATGTCCCAGAAAGCTTTCTAGGATCTCCCTGGGATTCTTCCCCATGCTCAAAGGGAGAATGGCTGGAGCTGGGCCAAAGATCCTCTCCCTCTGTCACATATTCCTCCAGAAATTAAACCTTTTGCTACCAGAACTACAGGTAAGAGTGAGCATTGCTCAGATATTCCTGTTAGGTTTTTCCAGACCTGATGTACAATGGTGAATATGCTCTGTTTTCTTTTTGGTTTTTTCCTCATGACCTGTCTATAATATTTAGAGTTCTGGGTAAAGAGGCATTTTCTTTTCCAGGAAACAAATTTATCAGATCCTACCTGGTATTTGGTCAGTCAGCTCACGTTGCACATTTGCAGCTGAGGCTTCTTCTTCCAACGCTTCCATCAGGTCAATCTTAATAAAAGCAGAAAAGTCCCATTTCTTCCCAAAAGACTTTTGGTCTGATCTCCTCAGAGCATGATACGTTCCTTCAGATCAACTCTAATATGGCGAGAAAGTCAGGTCATCTATTCAGAGTGAACATCTGTTTGAAATTCGGAAATAGCAACTACTTCCTTAGTAGCAGAGGAGCAGCAGATAAGGAAGGGCTGTCTCACTTGGGCTCCATGCTGGACCCCAGGAACCCCTCCACTGGAGCCAAAATCACATAGTAGTTCTGTAAATATCAAGAAGGGGGAAAAGCCAATATTTCAGAAAAAAACCAACCTGTGTAATCCCAAAGAACAACAAATCTCCCTGAGGGCTCCAGTCCTTTGACACAAATCAATACCAGAATGAACACAGCACTCAGACACTACTGGTGCATCTTGCTGTGTTTGGCATTCTCATTTCTCACTGTCTTTCTCCTTGATTTTGGGAACTTTCATACTAATAGAGTTTAGAAAGACTACCACTCTGAAAAGAGGTGCCTGCAGATTTATTTTCACAACACAGCGAGCTACAAAGGAGGAACGATAATTCATTCAACATGGACAGTAATGCCTGTCTGAGCCTTACTCTTGTGAACTGCTTATTGTAGGCAAAATGTTAATTAATTGGGTATTTCAAAGGAGTAGGCAGGCCTCCAGAAAGCCCTCAGATTTATCTGACACTAGAAGCCAACATTTGTCATCAGCAACAATCACAAACACAATGTTATAGTGGAGTTCCTTGTGTGCATTAAGTGGATTGTGTTTAATCCCCTGATGACATGCAAAATGACATTAGTCACTATCACTTATACAATGAATCACAAACGTATGTATCATTATAGAGTCAGCCTCCATGAGCACAGACTTCAACGATAAAGAACAACATGCCAGCCTAGATAAAGGGACATTGACTCCTCTGATGTGGAAGAGAGAAGAGTTTTGCCTTCTCTCTTACTGTCCCACCTGTAGAAGAGTTCTATCGAGGCAATTGGCTTCCCCAAAAAGCTTCTGCCCTTAAAACCACAAAAAAAGTTTTGTTTAAAAGGAGATTGTGCCCATAACATGTGTCCCATCCACTTTACAAAGCCTGTGCTGGTGGCAGGCAGTACGTGGGAATAAGAGGTGCAATGCATTGCCTCACAAAGCAACACTAGCAGCCACTTGTTGACATTGGTGGGGGATTTAGGTTGTCAGTGTGGGAAAGGAGCTCGAGAGGGCTTCTTCAGATCTCTTGATGGTCCAGCTGTGCCAGCAAACCCTTCACTTCACATGCACTAGCTCCTCTGGAGACGCATGGGGGCACAGCTATAACCAACTTCCTCACATCTCCTTGAAAGCTTGAGTTTTAAGAGCTTCAGGCTTTCTTAAAGAATTCCTGCCTCAGTGTCCCCCTCGACTTTATCCCTGTCTATGGTAAAGCAAGATGCCACTTTAAGAAGATAAACTTCAAATAAAGTAGCATATCCACTACCAGCAGCACAACAGCCTTCATCTCACAGATATGTCTGAACGTAGACAACTCCCACGTTCTTGCCCAGTGTTCATTACCTTCCTGACTCACCAGAACAGCTCAGAAATAATTTAGGGATTCAATAAACTCATTAAGTACTTCCATTTACAATTTAAGATGCTCTAATCTGGTCTTGCTGATTTGCATAAATTAAATCTTTCTGACTCATATCATACCTATTTCTTTCAACCCAGGTCTTTACTTAGGAAATTTACATTACTTCCTAATTGCACATATACAAATTTTCTTATTCAAGACAGGTTTTTGTAAAAGTATTAAAACAATTTCAAACATATCATTAATTGTTTGCCCTTTCTCATTAATCGGTCAGTCCTCATTCTTTTCTGTTTCTAAGGCATGTTTTTAAAGAAGGATAAAAGGTCCTTTCATTCCCTTTAGTTAAAACTATTGATGCTGTAGCCCTTGCACTGCTGTGCACCTTTAGTAGCTCTGTGCAAGGCACCTTCCATCAAAGATGATCTCTACTCTGAAAGTTTCAAACCTAGGGGCAGACAAAGAAATAAACAGAAGTTTAAATGAGGGACACAAAAATACAGTCAACACATAAAGCAATTTGTCATCTGTAGCCAGGAGGCTATTTCTGAAAAGGTGTCAGTTCCAAAATTTTTTGTATTCACCAAAGCCCTCAAGTACAGAATGTGGCTTGTTGTAGGAGGCTTTTATTGAGTAAGAATTAACTTGGGCCCATGAGTGGCCTATTTGCTGAATTGAGGGTTGGTACCATTCAGACTGAAGTCAGTGGGAGAACTCCTTAGATGAAGCGTGCAGGTTACAGCAGCTGGGGTCCTCGGATACAGAGCTCCTGAGTCATGAAACTGGAGATTTGAGATCTTCATCAGAGACAGGAAAACACTGATTAACTTTTTTTTTTTTTCCAATGACCAAATTAGTTTCTCATGATGATGGATAAATGCTGGAAATAATGGTACCAAAGTGGGAACATGCCTGCACTGGATTTACATGCCCAGAGCTGACAGTGCAGATGTTGCCTGTTACACTTGAAAACCAAAACGTAAGGAACTTAAATTTATTATTTCAAAGATCTTGAGATTTTTAAGTTGCTGTCACAATTTGGAAGCCTTGAGGCAAGAAGAGAGGTTATCTGTGATGGGTTGTGCAAGAGGATAAAGCGTGCATAGGCATGACACATGCACCTTGGAAGACAGAGTAGTGTATGGTTGTTCTCTTGTTGTGCCTGGGGAGAGCCGTCACCAGGCCACAGAAAAATGTGCCTTCTACTGTTACTTTTTCAGGCACATTCCACAACACAAATGCCCAGAGGTCTGTATGACAGAAAAGAGAAATTCCCCCAGGCAAAGCAGGGGCTTTTCCCTTGGGTCCTTCAGCTCTAGGGAGAGAGTGTACTCCAAACCTGCCCTGAGTGGTGGACCCATTCTTCTTTGCCCTTTGAGATAGTTCAAGGGTCTGTCATACACAACCTTTTCATCTCTGGGCTGAACAAGACTACTGAATGTTTTCTGAAATCCTGACCATGCCCACTCCCCTCCTTTGCACTCCTACACGAGGTCCTTGTGAGACCATGATCCGTTCAGATATGAGGTTCCCAGATATCTCATATATGCTGTAAGGTGGGCACCTCTGAGGCCTTTCCTCTCCTCTGAGGAGAGGATTATTTTTCAGGTGTCTCACAGGCTATGCTCCTGTTTAGATACTTGGGTAGGATGTTGACCCTTCAGCAGCTGTACATCTTCGCCCAATGTCCAGCTTGTTATCTCCAGCAGACCCAAATCTTTTCTTGTAGAATTGTTAACCTCTCTTACCTGCTCACTTGAACCTTCACTGCTTGATGATAGGTAACACGTGGAGCACCCTGCCTCATTTGATTTTATTTCATCATTCTGTTAAATGTAAGTTTGCATAATATTCAAAGCTTCAAGAAACAATTTCATGTTTTCTTGCATGATCTTTCTTCTACTTTTTTCCTCCATTCTTCTGAATTTGAATTCAGAAGTATAAATTTGGTCTACAAAAAGCCATACCTGTCACAAAGAACAAATGTAGTCCCCGTGAAGGAAACAGAAAACAGGTAGTGGGTTTATTATTCACTTTTCAGTTCAATTTAGTTTTCAAATGCCAAGAAAACAGCAAATTAGCATAAGGGTAGGCTTGCTGATATAATGGACCCAGAGAGCAAAACCACATTTTGCTAGCACAGCTACAGGATGTGTTTTGTCCTCTCTCACGATTTTTCACGGTGAATTTCACCACTGGCACTTAGGGTGGAATCAAGTTATTAACTGGAACTTTACTTACATAAGGAGCATGTGGCAGAACATTTTAGCAGTTCCTGCAAGGACGTTAAAACGAATGAGTCTTTGTATAAGGAAAGCAATCTGACTGGAAGACCATTTATAAAGACAAATATGAGCTTTCAGATGCCCCCTCCTGTGTGTGTTGATAATGTGTTTATTTTTTGAAATGGGGGTTACCTGCAGTGTCAGACACACACAAAGACTGGAGTCAGATCAGATCCAATAGAAAAGATTAGCATATTTTTTCTGAGGGTATTTTTTCTGAGGTATTTATCAAAAATAAAATGAATAAGCAACAAGAATTTGAAGTGTGTCATGAGTATGTCTTTTGTACTCTCTAACCCTTAAGCAAGTAACGAAAAGCAACTCTAGTTATGAGTCACAATACTTCTTTAACAGTGAAAAATTATTTTTGATGCCCGCAATGACATTATTTAGTTAGATACTGTGCAATCTTTGTCTACATCTTTTTTTGTAAAGGTAAGGTTATAGAAATGCACCAAAGGGTGTTTAAATCTCTTTGAGATGCATCCATAAGCCCGCATAAGGCACACCGCATTAGACATTCTAACAAAATCAATTTTCAGGTGCAGCATCTAGTCATCAGTTCAGTGTTGCTTTCTATCCATATTTTCAGCCATGCTGAGAGAAGCTTAGTAAGAATTAGAGTGGTTTGCTCTTGATTACATAGCACCTTGAATCCATGGCTCAACTGTTTTTAATTTTTTCCCAGAACCAGTCACAATATCATAAAGCTGCTTTAAAGTTAAACATAGACACTTTTGGAGGTTCTGCACAATATGAATGAAGAAGGATGAGACAGTAGGACACCTACACATCTGACTCTTCTTCAACAACCATTGGCAGATTTGGGTGAGCTGATTCACATCAGAACAGTGAGGACTCCAAATGTGTCCTTCTTGTGTGAGAGTAGATGGTGGAAGAGCAGAAATGCCCTTGATAAGAACATGGAAAAGTTTGGTTGCTGGTGAAGGATGCTTTAATATTTGGGACATCTCTCAGGTTAATCCATCGTGGATGCCTCTTGCAATAGGGAACCCGTTCAGTAACCAAGCAGTTCACATCGTTTAGCACATACAATTATCTAAATCATTCACCTGTCTCTCATGTGCCTCCCCAGCCCTTTTGGCTACCCTAACACCTTAGCACATACCTTGCTCAGCCTGGACAAGAGTAACAGAGGCTTCTCCCTTCCTCCCCACCAGGGTGCCTCAAAACTGTTCAAGATGCAAGACTGCCCTTTAGCTTAGCTCTAGCATTCAGTTTCCCTCCATGGAAGAAAGCCCATGCAGGGCTAGAATAGATTAGACTGTTTCACTTGGAAGGGTTCTAAAATGATCATCTAGTCCAACTACGTGAGTAATTCAAAACTGACAAAAAGTTAAAACACGTTTTTGAGAGCACTGTCCAAATGTTTATTATGGCTGTGCTGTAACAAACCTAAATCGGAGTCCCCAGATAACAGGAACTTCAAGACACTAGGACTTGCTGTGACAGAATATCTATTGAAAGCGAGTTCACACGTCACTGGAGCTTTTAGGATCTTATGAATACTTTGCTGCTGCCAAAAGTCATATGTGGCTCTGTATACCCTACCGCCCAGTAATCTCCTCAGAAATACCCCCATGACTACATTTTCTTGCAGCTTTACTAAATCTTCCCTGACTGGGAATGAAAGAAATTTTGTATGGTGATGTCTCTGATCAAGGTAGGTTATAGCAGACAAGATCGACAGGCACAAAGGCCTGAAGCTCTTGCACTGTTAATGCACAGACAGTCTTTGTATGCTCTGCCAGGGCAGGACAAGGTTTCTCTTTTTGACTTTTATGTATGGGAGAGTCAGCTGTAAGGATGCTGACTGCCTGCAAGACAGACTGTTCCTGAGCAGAGATACAGCCGTTTAAAACAGAAGTGTGCCATGTGTATAAAACCAGATAGATCCAGCTGCCTACACAGCTGGAAAGAAAGAAAACGTGTATAGTGTCCCGGAAAGCCAGTCTCTCCTGCAGCCTCTTTTGGGGAGGCTGGAATGGGAGAAGGACCCCCTCATCCAAACCTACAGCATCCATCCCCCTCATACCATTGCCAAGAGTGAACATGACAAGTCAGGCTGTCTGTCATGGCTCACCTCATTTTCTCTGTTTTCCTACAAACTGATTTCAGCCCCTTAATTCAGGGGAATTAAAACTCACATATTTCTATGCAGCTTAGAAGTTCTGAGATGACAGTGCTACATGTTTAGAATCAGTGAACCATTTGCACCAAGGTGGTGATCTGCTTTTGATGTAAAGACTATGCACATTAATGGATGCTATTTAAAGGAAGTCTTCTCAATATCTTTTATAACTTCTGAAGGTGGTAGGTACATTTTAGAACAGGCAGCAAAAATGACTGTAAAAGGCCCTACTTACTTGTGTTTTGAGCCACCTTTATTTCAGCTTTTATCACTCAGAAGAACATGGTAGCCATGTCTACCTTGTGATCTGCAACTACTCCTGTCAACTGCTCTTACCACTCAATTGTAGTGTTATCAGTTGTCGCCTAGATATGTGTTTATGGCATATACATTACACCATTTTGGAGATAAGAAGTGATTACTGACACACACACCTTCATTAATTCACTGACAGAGGAGTAATAGGGAATACAACTGTCAAGGTAAAATGACAGAATATATCAGCATTACAGTCATCAAACAATGCAGGCAAATACGTCTATAAACATAAACCTGTTACAACGGTAGTACTTTATGACTTTCAGCAGCCACAAAGTCATCAATAAGATCCTAAAAGCTCTGGTGACATGTGAACTCACTCTCAATAGATATGTTGTCAGAGCAATTTAATTTGCTTTGTGGTGGTGTCACTCTTTGTTGGAGAAGAACCTTTCTCACCCTCAGAGTTCATTAATGGCAGTGTCAAAACCAGTCTTATCGCCATGACAACAATGAAGAAAGTTGAATGGAGACTACTGGATAGCAGAAAGCAGATATTTCATGTGGATGTACTTGGCAGGCATGTTCATACCAAGCAAAATGCTGGTTTTTTCCAGAATTAAGGTGAGTTCAAATTAAATGTGCACAAGCAGCTTCTGAATCTTTGGAACATATCTCTCTGTGTATAAATTTTTTAGCAGAAACTAATTGTTTTTAATTTTTGTACCAGAAAATTAGGAAAATCTATTCAATGATTTAGGTCTAAAAATCTGCTCAGTTTCATCACTTACAGATAAAAGTACCTTTTGGACTGTTTTCATCCACCTCATGTTTTCTTTGACAGCAATGATGACCTTGTTTATATTGTTGGGTAGTGGTTACAGTTGTTCTTTTACTTTACAGTTTAGTCACACAATCAACATTCGATAACCTATTAATGGTAAACACTACTTTGGGCTAATGTTTTTTACAGTCTAACTATTTTTTCTGTGGCAACAAGAATCTCTTCTACCACTTTGCAATTTTCTCTCTGTGAAACTCATTGACTGGAAAAGCACGTAAGCCCAGATGCTTGGTGTCCCAAGTTGGGCCAATGAAAGCCAGATACATACTGTACTGTCTACATTAAAAGTGAACTAATTCCAATTAACTGCATTTGCCTTTGTCTAAACCATTGATTTTCCCTTATTCCTATGTTCCTCAGCTCACTTCTCCAGATCATCTGCTGTTTTATATATTGCTATCACACTTCCGCTTCTCCTTGTTTCAAAGGCAGATTATCTCGATCTTTTAAAACATGGTTTCTGCTGAATATTTTTACACGCTCCCAATCATTCCAGTCACTCTGTGACGAAGCTCACATGGATCCGCGTTGTCACTTGAGAGTGGGTGCACCCAGTCCTGCACATAGTCTTCCCCATAGAGCCACAGCACCAACTACATAAAAGCGCAGCCTTCTTTTTCCATACCTTTGCCACCTACGAACTTGTTTTGTCCTTCGGACTGTGGCTATACCCAGCTGTACAAGTCTGCGGCTATACCCACCACATCCAAGTCCCCTTCCTAACCTGACACAGGCAGAACAGTGTAAGGTTAATGAGTGAATCATGTTTTCCCCTCCAATTAATGCTATTTTGCATCTGTTGACACTGAGCTCCACCTGTCATTTTGTTCACCTTGTTCAGTTCTCTGGAGCTCCAGCCAACCTTGTCCACTCATGACAGACTCAAAGAATATTATTCAAAAGATCTGTATTTGATTAGCTTATTCTTATTCCTTCGCTTTGTTGGAAATGGATTCAGATGATTCTTTATTACCTATTCCTTGGCTTTTGCTCCCAGTCAGCACATTGCCTCTTCAAACATAAACAAGTGATGTTTTTACACTGTCTTCTAAGGAAGATTTTCCCTCATCTTTTGAAAATTAAAATGCATTATTTTTACTTTTTTCTTTTTACATTAATGCTTTACATTTTTACATTGCATTACTGATAGATTTGAAAAATCTAATATATTTGTGAGACACAAATTCCCATTGCAGAAACTGGTGGATTGCCTTTTTCTTTTAATACCTCCTTTTTAATATACCTCCTTTTTAATATCTTTTTCTTAATGCTTCCTTTTCTACAGGTATGAGACATGATTATAAAAGCCATTATTATAATTTTCAACAATGGAAGCCTGAGAGTATTAGGAAAAGAAGAGTCAATTCTAGGCCAGCCTTTGGTATCTCACCTACATATTATTCCGGCACTCTGCCAGATTCATTGACTGCAAGTTGATTAATCAAATTCTTAAAATATTAAGCTGCAATGCAACCCAATTTTATTAATTTATCATGTACTCAAAACATAGACTTTAGTCCCTCACACAGGTACAACATATTTTCAAGGTAAAACGCAAAATGAGAAGCAAGGAGAAAAATAAGAAAGTGAAGGTAGGCTTCACCATTGAAAGCAGGATCATGAGAAGGATCCCACAACCTGAAGGCCAGACCGAGGGCTGCAGACACATTCACACCCATTGTTTTCCTCCTCGGGTGTAAATTCTCCACTTCTCCAATTCATCCTTTTTTGCTTTCCTTTACCAGAGAGGAAGGAAACAGGTGTGTGTGGTGGTTTGGCCCTGGCCAGAGGCCAGGCACTCACCAAAGCCGCTCTATCACTCCCCTTTTAGATGGACAGGGGAGAGGGAAGATGTAAAAAGAGGCCCGTGGGTTAAGATAAAAAAGCAGTTTAATAAAGCAACAGCAAATACCGCGCGCGGAAGCAAAGCAAAACAAATATTATTCTCTACTTCCCATCAGCAGGCGATGTCTGGCCGCTTTTGTAGGAAGCAGGGCTCCAGTACGCGTAGCGGTTGCTCGGGAGGACAAGCACAAAACAGCGAATGTCCCCCCACTTCCCTCTTCCTTCTCCCTTTTATGTCTGAGCTGACGTCATATGGTATGGAATACCCCTTTGGTCTGTTTGGGTCAGCTGGCCCGGCTGTATCCCCTCCCAAGATGTTACCCACCCCCAGTCTACTGCTGGGGGAACGTTGGAAAAAAAACAAAACCACAGCCTTGGTGCTGTGTGAGCACTGCTCAGCAGTAGCCAAAACACTGGGGTGCTATCAACACCCTTCTAGCTACCACTCCAAGGAGAAAAACAAAAACAACCAGCACTGAGAGAGCTGCTATAGGAAGATTGACTCCACCTCAGCCTGACCCAATACAGTGTGTAAGTTGTGGCAGCTCATCTGGTAGGAGTTAGACATCCCATTCATCTCACCTTTGCTGTGCAAATGTCCTGCAATATACCTTGGGTCTTGCTCTTTCAGACTGGAGACTCACTGAAGCGTGTCGCAGGGGTCTGAACCTTAATGCTTGCCTCAGTGTTTACCAGAAGCAGATCCTCATCTGTGTGAGTCCCAGGAGGGATCAGTCTCCTCCTGTTGACCTGTCTGTCAAGCACCTGTAAGAGACATGTGGTCCTTGCCAACCACAGCCACTCATTCCCTGCCAATATCCTGTCATTCACAGTCACGAATATGATTTTTCACTAAATATTAATTGGCCTGGCTAGTGAGGTTTTGAAAACACAATAAATTATTCAGTAGGCTCTTCAGCCACGTTTACTTACTAAAGAGAGGATGCCAAGCGAGCTGTGTGTCAAGTACTGTGGTTCAAAGGGACGAGAAACCAAGGGCTTGCCCAATGTGTCTGCAGAGCAGAGCAGGTGGGGGGAGCTGTGGCCAAGTGATATTTCTACTTGGTGCACTTGTATGGAATAAGAAATGAAATGCTGGTGTATTTGTCTTCCTTTTGCAGCAAAGAATAACAGTAAAAATTCACCTTTTTAGCTTGATTTACTTTGCTATATTTGCAGCTACTTGTTTTAGGTTACAGTTGATAAGGAATAATTAACAACTTGCTTTGTGCTCTGAAATTATCCCGCTCAAGTCACAAATCCACTGTGTTTCTTACTTCATTGCAGCCTTGTTCAGGGAAAATCATTAGGGTCTTCCTGCTCTGCCAGGGGGGCTGGACTAGATGATCTTTTGAGGTCCCTTCCAACCCCTAACATTCTGTGATTCTGTGATTCTGTGATTCTGTGATTCTGTGATTCTTGCTCACCTATGTATGAAGGTCTGAGATCAAAAAAAAAGAAATAAAAGACCAACCACCTAGCAATTAATGGTAGGCTGTTAGTGAAAGGTTCCTTTACAAATATCATAATAAAAAAAATTAACAGCAGTCCCCAATACAAGGAATGTGTCCCTTAATGCCAAGCTTTGACCACCAAAATTCCTTGCACCCAAATATTGTTTCCCTAAATGAAAGATTATATCACAATTTCACTGCTTGATTAAATTTGCACCTGAGTGCACAAAGGCAGATCCTACAGCTCTCGCACTGTGCAACCTCTGTAAGCCCTGAGCACAGCAGCATTTGATTTAAATTGGAACCGGTTCAGAAGGCCACAGTCAGGTTAGTCTAAGCAGTTCAGAGGCCTCTGTGAAGTTATGCAGGGTCAAAGCTGAGCCATTTCAGCTTGCCATTAGGAAAAGCGCCCTGTGTCCCATGGGTGAATCTCCCTGCCCACTGCTCCCATCACATACATGCTTCTCTGCACTGAAACCGCTGGTTAGGCTGGGCTCTGTCAGCGAACACAGCCCCCAAGTGCGGTCCTCTGCCTTCAGCTGCTTCCTCTCAGCTACCAAACCATAACAGGGGTGTTTCTAGCTCCCTGGAGATAGTAACCTTGATTACCTTTAGAACAGATGGGGATGATAAGAGCCCCAGGGCAAGCCCTCTGCATATTCACTTCTCTATGCACCAGCACATTTTGCTTCATGTCCTGTTTTTATGTACTGAAATGGGTAGCAAAAGATTAAAAGATAGCAAAAAACATAAAATGTGGTATATGGATGTGTGAATGGAGAAATTTAAAAGGTTCTGTGAGAAGTGAAAGAGGATCACAAGACACTAAGGGCGTCATTTCTATCCTGTATAATCAAAGTTACAACCCAAAACACAGTGACTGAAGTGTCACTTGTTCCGTATCTTCTGTGTGTAACAGTAGGTTTGAAGTCCTATCCGTAACGGAGGATGTACAGACTCCTGCTTCAGTGAAGCAAACTATTATTCATTTATATCTATCTCATTGGGTTTTACAAATGCAAAACATCTGACTTCAGAAATCCTACCAGTCGGCCTCCTATTGCAATGATACTGACCGTAATCTTTATGAGCACCTATAGGCTGTACACCTTCTTATGATCTGATCTAGCAAATGTATTCCAGTCAGATGTGGTGTCCGTGTGTAGGCACCTACACATGAGCTAGCTGTCTACAGGCCTGTTATAATCACTCAATATCGTCAGTGGAGCCTGGAGAGCTACTAAGCCAAGAAAATATTAGTGAGATTAGGGTGAGCTGAATAGCTCTCTGGCTTCCCTTGTATTGACTAAGGGCTTGACTGAGTTGTTTAAAGACAGGCACCCAGTGTCATTTAAGGTATCCTGAATGGTCTCCAAATGCTGTCTTCGGGAAAGGCACAGATCCTGTGCTGTCTCTGTCAGCCCAACTAAGACGTCTCAGATACCAAAGGGCATACAAAATGCCACCAGATGTCTACATGCGAGTATAGCTCTTGAGTGACTGTGGTGAGAAGTTATACTGCTAGTTCACATGTAGACATATATACTGTAAGCAACTAAATGGAGATATCTGGATCACTCTCCTAGCGAGAAACACCTAATTTTTTGTCTTTACTGGGCAATGTTAATTGCTGTAAACAGCCTCTTAGACAATGTAGTAGATTTATTTCATTTAGATTTAATGCATGTCAGATGGAGGTTGTAGGAGTGAATATAAGAATTGTAAGGGCTCTAAAAGGAGAATGAATGGCTATTTTTTGACAGGGTAAATTTGCATGATTTTTACACTGTTTTTAATTAGATCCTTGTTTCAAAGTTTCTACTGGTTGCCTGCAGTGGGCAGGAAGGTGGTTTTTTTTCACTTGTAATGTATAACTTGAGTTCTTAGGTTTTTTCCCCCTTCCTTGACAGCAGGAGACATGGTCTAGCTTCAGAAATAGGATGACAGGCAGACTACCCTGGCAGTACTGAAAACCTCTAGCAAGATGGTTTATGTGTCTTGATGATCAGCTCAGGCTTGTACAGATCACCAGATCCAGGGATCGAAAGGAACTTTCCCCCAGGTCAGAGTGACAGTATCACTGGAGGAGAGGGTCATTGTTTTTATCTGTAATGCTGACATAGCCCAACCCCCAGCTCTTTCTGGGCCTTTAATCCTTACAAGTCAGATCCTATTGTAGCAGTCCAAGTCGTTGGCTCTAGATCTAGATCCTTCCATGTTCTGTGACCTTTCATTGAAATGTTAGTACTCCAGATTCTGTACTAAAGGTAAGGGTTATTTGCAATGGGCAATGGAGGTTCCTCATGGCCTGTCATATCTGCTCTTTAAGTAATGAGGATTTTATAGATCCTTGTGGATTAAACATGGCCCACACAAAGGCTTTTGATGTCAGGGCACTGGACTGATGATCTAGGCAGTTGTAGAGGTCTGTGTCTGAGAAGTTTTACAAAACAGCACAGCCAAAATCCCCCTACTTGTGGAAAATGAAAAAAAATGGAGTGTTTCACCATGATAAACCCAGGGCAGAAATTGCACAATTAGCTCAGGGCAAGTTCTTACAAAACTATTTAGTAAAATCCTTTCTAAAAACTATGTGCCTGTAGAAACTTGTTGTGGAGAACAGTCAGAGATTTGTCAGCAATGAACTAAGAAAAAATAGCTTTATCTTTGACCATCTTTTTTCCTACAAGATTGTTATTCCAATGTTACATTTTATGTTTATTTACATCACTGGCAAGTAGCACTGGTGATCACTGGCTGGAATCATGAGGCTATACATCCCATATTCTCTGCTTACCACGTGGAGTCACCAATTTACACAAGTCTAAGATAAGCAGGAGACAAATACAGAGCACTCTTGCTCACTATGTTGGGTTCTCCTCCTTTTGCAGTCAACCAAATTGAGGTGTTTACCTAAGAGCTGCATGCATGCTCAGCAGCTGTCTAGCCAGCACAGTCAAGAGAGAGAGAAGAGAGTTTGGGCTGATGGGCATCATGTAAGGTGAGCAGCTTCCCTGCCTTGACTCACCAGATCTCCACCACCCATGATGGGATCTCGGTGCAGTCACTCACCTGGTGCAGAAGCAACCCAGACACAGACCCAGAATATGAGCAGATATAATCCATGCCTTCCAGGAGTAGTGGCTGGACTTCATGTGGGATGCTTTACGGTACCCTAAATCACACTAGACACCTGCAATGAGGCAGCTGAACAGTGCTACAGACTCGCATGTCCATACACCACACTTTCACACTGTGAAATGTGCTCCTGTGGCCAAGAAGGCCAATGGCATCCTGGGGTGTATTAGAAGGGGAGTAGCTAGGAGGTCGATAGAGCTCCTCCTGCGCCTCTACTCTGCCCTGGTGAGGCCACATCTGGAATATTGTGTCCAGTTCTGGGCCCCTCAGCTCGAGAGAGACAGGAAACTGCTTGAGAGAGTCCAGCACAGAGCCAAAAAGATGATGGAGTGGACCATCTGCCTTATGAGGAAAGGCTGAAGGAGCTGGGTCTTTTTAGCTTGGAGAAGAGGAGGCTGAGGGGTGACCTCATTAATGTTTATAAATATGCAAAGGTGAGCATCAGTAGGACGCAGCCAGGATCTTCTCATTGATGTCCAATGATAGGACAAGGGCAACAGGTGCAAGATGGAGCATAGGAGATTCCACAAAAATACAAGGGAAAGCTTTTTCCCTGTGAGGGTGACAGAACACTGGCACAGGCTGCCCCGAGAGGTTGTGGAGTTTCCTTCTCTGGAGACATTCAAAATCCACCTGGACGCCTTCCTATGTGACCTACTGTAAGTGATCCTGCTCTGGCAGGGGCGTTGGACTAGATGATATTTCGAGGTCCCTTCCAACCCCTAACAGTCTGTGATCCTGTGTTTCTGTGATATGTTATACCTTAGTGGCCTAAACCCCACCCTGCCTGTATCAAGTCTGGCCTTTCCCAAAAACATTTCCTTAAAATGTATCATGAACACAACCATTCCCATACTGTTCTTTAAATAAATCAGGTGTTTCAATGCCCCACTGCTTACAGTGCAGAGAAGATATAAAAAGAGGAAACAAGGTACTTAATAGGTGCTCTGTCCTCCTCATTTTCCTGGATATGGAACACCAGGGTATTTTTGTCTCCTTCGTCAGCAAGGATCCATATGGATGCACCAGTTGCTTCAAAAATAATTGTCAGCTTTCACCAGCGTTCAGATGGGCCCTATTTCTGGCCCCATACACGCAGCAAACAAAAGGTGCCATCTAGTGTCTCAGAGCTTCAGAAACCAAAAGGAGAAATCACTCAAAAAGTGCATTTAATGTCTACTTTCTCACTGACAGACAAAAAACTGGTCTTCAAAATGCACACACACTTTATTTCAGGGAAGTTTAAGCAAGCCAGAACTTATGTCTTCTCTCTCCCTTTGTCTCTCTGCACTGTCTTCATCTAAAGTGTGAGCCTGAATTTACTTCAAAATGGGTATTCAGGAGCTGGATCTATTGGTTCTCATGGATTAGGCAATTTAAAGCCATTCAAAGCAATAATGATTCATTTTCAACAAGTTGGGGCTTGAAATATGTTTTTACATACTATTAATAAATTTTTGTCCCCAGGGGCATAGTCCCATACAAAGTGAAAAGCAATTTAATCATTTGCTATCCCATAAAGGGAAAAGAGAGTTTCAAAACTAATAAAATAGACAGTAAAGCTGAATATATAAGAGAACATAAAAGCCTAAATCTAGCTTAACTGCTTCTGTGGATGCCTTTGACAAAAAAACCCACAGAGCTCTGAAAATCCACTCAGCACATGCTGTAGCTTGTAGCTGTATTTGCAATGCCACATCCACCAACACAAGTGCTATGTCCACTGATACAAAGGCCAGGTCAGTCAGTGTAGAGGGGCTGTGTCTACCCTGCTCAGCCCTCACCCTCCAAGAAGATGATGGGCTACAATCATCCAGTGCCACTCTTGGCCCTGGGTCTCATTACAGTGTCAGAGGGACTCTCCTGTAGTGCTATGAGTAAGAATGGTCAGGTCCTGCATTATTTTAATCTCAAAGTACCTCAGATAACAGGAGGTCAGAGCGACATCCTCCAGACCTGTGTTTTCCCAGCATGAAATTGAGGGGGGTGCTGCACAGCCTGGGGCATGGCAGAGGGGTATGTGGGAGTGCTGGGCAGTGGCAGTCAAAGCTCAGAGACTGTGCTGGAGGATGGCGTCCTCCAGCGGAGTTAGTCAGACCAAGCAAGGGCAGGTCTGAACTTCCTTTCGGCAGTCTGAATGGAAGTCAGCCTGAACCCACCCTTTTTGGGTCTTGTTTTGGAAAGGACTGGTTTTCTGGGAGTGAGATGGAAAGTTAGTGTCGGAGAGAGTGAAAGCTGTATCTGCATCAGCGAGCGCCTCTGCTATACTCAGCTATAAAGGACCTGCCTGAAGCACCTGAAAGTTCACTCACACATGCAAAATGGATTATATGAACAAAAATCTGGCAATTATTTTCAGCTTTGACTCTGGTTCCACAGTAAGGGACTCTTGCATTTTTTTCAGCAAAAA
>NW_009732167.1:66809-80286 GCF_000703405.1 Apaloderma vittatum | reverse complement strand
TTGCCACCGAGCTTCCTCGCTTTTGGGTGGAAGAAGCTCAGCGCGTGGGGTTAACACCGGTGACATCTGCGTAGGGTGGAGCAGGCAGCGCAGAAGGTGAGGACCTGGCAGCGTGGGGAGGGCTTTGCGGGAGCTTAGATGGCTTTGCTTGTGGGCCCCGAGTCTGCTTCTTATGGGGCTGCTGTGTCCTTGCAGGTCCTTCTGCGCCTGCACGAACACCGGGGCCACCATCGGGTGCTCCCACGAGGGAGGCTGCGACCTAAAGGTTCGCCTGCCCTGTGCTGCAGAAGGAAAGCGCGTGACGCGGTACTTTGCGCAGTACAGGTACGTCCTCTCCCCTCCTCGCTGCCACTGTGGGAGGACCCAGAGCTTCTCACCTCAGCCGTCCCTCTCCTCCTCCCCCAGGGCCTTCTGCAGCAACCAGAGCCCCAGGCAGACCGTGGCAGCAGCTCCAGAGAGCAGGACGAGCTGCCTCATCTGCCTGGAGGCTGTGGACGCCATTCTGTGCTTTCGCAGGATGGTTTGCCCCATGTGCCAGCACACATGGTTTCACTGGGCCTGCATCCAGGTGGGAGCCACTTCCTCGCCCCTGGGGCACGGCCATTGCTCGGCAGCACCACGGCCCCACTCATGCTCCTCCTGCTTCTCCCACAGGGGCAGGCCCTGCATGCTTGCACGTCCACCTTCACCTGCCCGCTGTGCTGGGACAAGGTAGCATTTCAATTCAAAATGCTGCACATGGGCATCCGAGTCCCCAGGAGGTTGGTATTTTCCCTGCCCTGCTCTCCAGGGGCTCTGGGAGAGCCAGGACACCGGCATTAGCCTTACTGACGCTGGGGCACCGGGGTCTCATCAACTGTCCTCCTCAGCGTTCAGTTTCCTCTCAGCCTCCTCTTCTACTCTCCCTCCCTGAGGGGCTGGGCCCAGAGGGTTGTCTTCTCCCCAGGGGTTGGCAGCACCTTCCCCAGACCTCACAGAATCACTCAATGGGTTGACTTGGAAGGCACCTTGAAGAGCATCCAGGTCCATCCCCTCTGCCATGGGCAGGGACACCTCTCACCAGCCCAGGCTGCTCCAAACCCAGCCCAGGTTGCTCCAAGCCCAGCCCAGGGTGCTCCAAGCCCCGTCCCCTGGACACTTCCAGGGAGGTGGAATCTTCCACAGCTTCTCTGGGCAACCTGTGCCAGTGTTTCTCCCCCCTCATAGCAAAGAGCTTCTTCCTTGCATCTAACCTAAATCTACCCTGTTTCAGCAGTTCAAAACCATTATCCCTTGTCCTATCACCCTACTCCCTGACAAAGAGTCCCTCCCCTTCTTTACTGTAGCCCCCTTTAAGCACTGGAAGGCCACTATAAGGTCTCCCTGAACGGCCCCAACTCTCTCAGCCTGTTCTCACAGGGGAGCTGCTCCAGCCTCCTGAGCATCTTTGTGGCCGGACCCGCTCCAACAGCTCCATGTCCTTACACTGGGGGCCCCAGAGGTGAACACAGTGCTCCACAGCAGCAATCTCTGGTCAGTTATTCCCACCAGCTCAGACAATGAAAAGTGTCAATGATAGAACGGTCAGGCGTGGGGTGCCACCTCCTCCACTCCAAGCCCAGGCCTTCAGACGCCATGGGAGGAGGCATGAGGCAGTGGGATCCCATCACTGAGCTCAGATCAGCTGCTGCCCAGGGGCTGTTCTTCTGCAATCTACCAATTTCACGCTCTGTCTTAATGGACAACCTTAGAATGCATCACCTATCCAGAAAAATAACTTAATAAAGCAGTTGGTTGCTGACACACTCCCAGTTTTCCAGTTACAAAGCATCGCACACAACTTTCAGTTTCACAGGAGCCAGGACATGAGCAACAAACCAGCAGGTAACACCATCACATACCAACATAGGGAAGAGGACAAATGAGGCTTGCTTGAAATTCTCTTTACGCTTCTGGTATGGCAGTAACGAACGTAGAGAAAACACCAGGGCAGGTCGAAGCCTGGAAAAGAGAAGAATCTTGCTGGAATGGCAGAAACTAAAAAACAGAGCTTATGACTGCAGTCGCAGTCCCAATACCTTTAGTACCAAGGCGGTGTTCTCTTCAAACTCAGGCTCGCAGGCAAAGTTAGTAGCGGGTTTAGTTGTACAAGGAACGCTGAATAAAGCATTAAATTGGTCTGCTATGACAACAGGAAATCCTACAGAGGAGTTAAGCAATAGGAGCATTACCAACGAGATATTACAGTTCTGGGCCAACAAAACACGCAGACACTGCAGCACACAGCAGAAAGCACAAAGCTCTCGGTCTAAGCCCAGCAAGTCTCTTCCACACCAATAGTCCCAGTTTGGGTTCCCACCCACCCTCACACAGGGAGTCTGCTCGGCTGATGGGGCATTTTGCATTGTGGTTTAAACAAAGCAAGCTGGCTTCTATGTCTTTATCGGAATACAGCCCAATATTAAGAAATGTTCCCTTAATATTTTGAGAATTAATGATGCATGAGTAATGCAGCAGTCTGATCCAAGAAACGTTCCGGTATACTTTCCTATTATCGTGTTTTTCCAAACACCTAAACTCACTGACTACCCACAAAACATTGAAAGCGACAAGGCACCATCTGAGGAAGCAGGGACCACAGTTTTAGGTGTCGAAGAAGCCGAGGGCAAACCAGCCCCAGAGGGGAGATCGCAAGCAGATGCCAGTAACACACGCACCCACTCGCTGGAGGCTGTACAGCTTCCAAAACTCAAATTATTTGCATTAATTTAGGATTTGCAAAGAAAAATTCCCAAAAGAAAGCTGCACGCCAGCATATTCACACCATTGCCATGGCAGCATCCACAGGCTCCATCAGACTGACCATGCGGTAGAGCTACACTGCCAGAGAACCTACAGCCCCCTTCACTGCTGTATTGTCAACTACAGGGTTTCTTTTAACTGAAAGCCTCCACCTAATTGGCTTTTAATTTTTTTTAAGACTTCTGGAAAAGTCATGTGGGATCATATGGGGTTACTTAGCGAATTGCATGTTTTGTCTTGCTCCTGCTAGTTGATTTTTTGAAGACAGCATTCCCTAGCCTGCCATACCTCTCAGCAAGAGCTTAGCGTGGCTGTGTTACAGCCTGGGCACCCTCCATAAAGCCTTCTTACCAGAAGAATGGTGAGGTGCCCAGCAGCATCCGTACGCACATGGATGCATATTTTCCACAGGCTTGGGCCTTCACAGAAGTATTAGCAATTTTCTAAGAAGTTTTGTTCGTGCAATGCTTAAAAACAATCTCCCTGACCCTGCTGATCAGCAGAGCTGGTGGCAGCAGCGCGGGGATGGGATTGCACAGCTCCCTGGATTGCTGCTGCTCTGTGTCCAGCTCTGCACCCCTGCACAAGTTTTATTTTTGTGCAATTTTTCCTGTGCAACGGCACCGTTCTGTTTTGGGGGCTTTTTGTTTGGTTTTTCCTTCCTCCAGTGCAATTCCACACTGCAGTCTGCAGTTGGGAAAAGCTGGCCTGGTGGAGTTTCATAACGATCTGGAAAGCCATGGGAAACGATAATGTGTGCACAGTTCACAGGGGGATTTTTTTCTTTGGGTTGTTTTTTGTCTGGGTCGTGTGTTGGTTTTGTTGTTTTTTTTTTAATTTACTGCTAAGACTGCAAAACCAAATCTGGGATCTGAAAGGCAAGCTGGATTCCTTCCTTGTCATACCCTAGCAATAAAGATCTGTAGAAAAAACTCGTGCAACCCTTTTGCCTAATGAAAACCAGGCAGAGCTCTGTCTCCTGAAGCTCTTCATGCTCCGCAGTTGGGAGGGAGGAGAGGGCAGGGCAGGGGCAGGGCAACCAGCAATGACAGACTGTAGCTTCATTGAATTTGCACCTTCAAAAACCAGGCAGTGCTTTAAATGATCTTAAATACTTTTCCGACACACTCTTTTTATTTTTCCCAGCAATGAAAACAAAAACTACTTATAGTGATAATTCAGGTCATTATTAGATTTTCAGCGCCACTGTTAGATTCTCCACAGTTTTTTTTTAACCGACTGGATAAAAGGCAAAACTTTAGCAGTGCAAACCCAGAATTCTCTCATTTCCCCACATTAGACTCCACCTCACTTTCCAGCCTTTGCACCACTACCCAAGGATTTCAGCTGTCGCTGCCCGATCAGAACTTTTGTAGCTTTCTCTGTTTCTACCTTACTAAGTCGCTCAGCCATTGATTACCCCGAGGCTCAGCACTCTCTTTTTGACCCTTTGGTCTGTCTCCACCTGATTACAAGGCATTTAACATTTACAATCCTCTTTCAAAACGTCCCCATTTAGCAAAGGTATGTGACGGCTCTGCTACCACCTACCCTATTCCAACTGCCAGGCTGTCGGAGCAGTAAATAGGCAAATATTTTGTTTGGCAGTACTGACTGCAGTAGGAACGTTGTTTTGCAAACTGGATTTAATGGCCAGAGCAATGAGTTCCTTTTTATAACCAATACAAAGCGTGCAGAACAGCAGGCTCAGTTTGCTCGGTTTTCTGTACCTAGCATGGAAAGAAAATTACCGTAAACCCTATCAAAATATTCCTTTGGTATATCAGGTGGCATTGCTCCTGTAAGACGAGGGACATGCTGGCAGCTGCAGTTTGAGTATACATACATGAAAATCACATCTCATTGTATTCATAAATAAGGAGATGGGATTACCTGAATAGATCCCTGAAGTGCAAAACAAAATTACCCTTTCCTTGTTGGAAGACAAAGATGAGAAATCAGTAAACAGTTGTGTTTCAAACAGAAGCATCCCAAAAGTGCTGAAGCTGTTGTTGCAACCTTGACAGAAGCATACAACCATGTGAATATTTCCTATGAATCCTGATGCAGCGTGAAAAATATATGTGGTTTATTCTGCTCCTGGAGAGCTAACCAAAAAATTGCTCCATCTTTATCCCAGGGCAGCTTTTCCCGCTATTGTGCAACAGAAAGATATTTCAGCACAGTGTAAACTTGGAACTTGATTTCAAATATGTTGGGTTTCTTCCCTTCAAGGTTAATGCTGCTCTTATGCAGAAAATTTTTTTTTAAAAAAAAATAGCCTTTGCTGGTACAAAAACCCTGTTGGTTTCAGAGCCTAGAGGCCTCTACACAGGAAAGCTGAGAGCAGTATTTGTTATATCACATACACCCCCCGGCATTTACCTCTCGCGAGGAGCAATTCTTGGGAGACTTGTTAAGCAGGAACTTAGCACAGAGCCGTGGCTGAGCGTGCTCCAGCTCAGCTCTCCTCAAGGACGAGCAGTCGGAGGTGCCCCGTTTCACCAGGGCAGCTCAGCACACGCGGCCCCTTCACATCTGCTCCACATCTGTGCCCCGCTCCTGCCAGGCTGTGCAGCTCCCGCTGGGAGTGAGATTCAAAGGCACAAGCCGCCTCCCGCCCACGTTACCTTAAGAATGTTTCCTGCGTTACTGTAAATACCAGTGAGTTTTCCCAAGAAGCGGTAGAGGTCTTCTTGTCTACCCTTTGGTCTAACCAGTCCCAAAATGCCAAAAGGCCAATTTGGAATTGAAGGTGGTTTAGCAAACAGATTAACAAATCAGAATAAATAAAAAATGACAAAAAAAAATTACATTTTTCATTCCTCTCTCTAAGGTGTTCATTAACAGCTGTATTTCACCAGAATACTCACAGCTCCAGTTAAGTCCAGGGCTCTCAGGTCTCGTTCCTGTTGCCAAGTAAACGAGCGCTCGGTGAGTCCTCAGAAATCAGGCTGCTGCCTGGAGCGAAGTGGAGAGGAGATTTTTTTCTGTACGGCACAGTAACAAGCTGGTGGCAGTCAGTCAACTAACCTCACACCCAGAGGCCTCTCCTGCAATCCCACCCCAGCGCCCTAGCGCTGGCTGAGTTCCTCACCCCGACATTTCTACACTTGGGGAGCCCTTCTAGTCCCTCAGGAGAGTTCACTTGCTCATTTCCTTCAAACAATCTTCTCCTCTGCCTCCTGTGCCCATGCTTTATTCTCTGCTGCCCTCGACAGAGGTACAAAGGAAGCTTATCCAGACCAGCTCGCTTCCCATACTGGGAGGACACGGCCGCCGCTGGCAGCTGAAGCAGCCTACGGCACCAGCTCGGCCGTACAAACCACAGGTGCCTCCTTACTCTGCTCATGCAGCTAGAGGAAACGTTTTGTGGCTGCAGAAGTCTTAACGAAACTTGTCTGAGGGTCTTTGGGCTTGGTTTTGCTTATTTCTTCATACGGAGGAGCGTGATCTCTGAGGGAATGAGGTGGCTACAGAAAAAGTTTTACTGGTTCCGGAGCCACATCGGTTTCTGGAGGCAGGAGGAAGCTGAGGCTTTGCGTACAGCATGCTCCGAAATTCTCCTTTATCGCATTCCCACTCCCCCCTGAACAACAGCGGCGTTTCTGACACAGCAGAGGCCAAGTGGCCGGCGCAGGCAGAGATCAAAGGCTTTCCTGCGCCCCGCACCCTCGGCGGATCGCTCCACAGGTCAGACTGCGCTTTGTGCTGTGAATTGCGTGACCCTCGTGAACCTGCTGAATCAAGACCAGAAGAATGTTCGTCCCATCCTTGCATCTGTAAAGGCTACAAAGAGCACAGCTATTTTTCATTAATTGCTGACTATTCCTCTTGGCAAGCTACTCTTCCTCCCACTTTTATTCACTTTGAAAAAATTATCAAGAGCCCATTTACTCCAACAGCACAATGGGGCTGACAGTATATCTATTAGTTTCTCTTCCAAATTCCCATACTCGCTATCAAATGTTGGCATGCAACAACAACTAATCCAGCATATCATCGACTTGAAATCCGAGATAACTATATTTTTAAAGATAACCATTTAAGCCATGCTTAGCAGCCAGTCAAAACCAAAGAGACCGCTGCAAGCCCAGCTGGAACCGGACGCGGTGAGGAAAAGAGGAGCAAGAGGAGACTGTTTGTGTGATGACAGCACAGCTGTCGTCGGGGGAACAGGATTTTGGAAGCTGGCTTTGGTTAGCCACGCTTGGCTCTGGGATTTTCCAGCTCGCTCAGCTCAGGAGCAGCCAGAGCAGACCTGAGGCTGCTTGATCAGCAGCTTCCACCTCCCGTCGGCTCTGAGCCCTGGCTTTCCCCACAGAGGCCAGGATGGACAAGAACCAGGGGGACCCTGTTTCGATTGGGACCCATCCCGGTACCCACAAACTTCCTTCACAGCTTTCAAAACCCTGTGCTTTGGGACTTGGGCTCTGGTATTTTCCTGCCAACACAGAAACGTAACGAATTCTGCTCCAAAACTGAATTATCGAGCTCTGCAACCTCCCCAGCAGTGAAAGCACCGACTTCTGACCAGTTTCAGTCACAGCCCGACACATCAGTCTGTGAATATGTGATTGATACCAAATGTAAATCTGCTCTTCCCTTAATTTCACGTTAATTTGCCTTTTTACTTTACATAACTAGTTTCTTCTCACTGGTATTTACAAATCTAAAATATTTGATCCTTTCTACTCATCCATTAAATATCCCGTTTGTCTATAGGGAGAGTGGGAAGCAGCACGGCCATTCCCTTGTTGCCTGGGAAACTTGTCTGAGAGTTGTCATCAAGTTAACATGTCAGCAAGGTCCTCTTTTAGGCATTACCCCAAAATAACCGAGGACTGCAACAGACCCAGCAGCACCCACCTGAAATTCGCCCTCCCCACTTCTTCTCAGGAGCAAAGGTTAGGCTGAGGCCGCGAGACAAGTGATGCCCTCGCTCGGTGGAAAGGAGGGAGACGGGAGGTCCCTGTCATGGTACCGACATCCGAGCAGGACAGTCTAACCCCTGACATCTCGGGGAGCATTTCTTTTCTTCCCCACCATCCTCCTCCACGATGCTGGCATCACAGCACGCAAAATAGTTTGAATGCAGCCAAAGCTGCGTCTCCCAAGCAGTTTCACTGCACTCCAGGCAGCTCAAAGGCTTTGTTTTAACTGATTTCTTTCTGTTTCTTAATATTCTCAAAGTAGGTTCATGGAATCGCAGTACAGGTGGTCGGGTGGTTGGTTTTTTCTCCCTCACTCACAAGTTGTCTCTGGGTCACTGCGCTCTTTGCACAGCAAACACCACCTTCAGAGATGACTGAACAGAACCTCCTTCCTCCCAGCAAGTGGAATTTAATTTTTGATGCTGATATGATAAATTTGGGAGAAACATCCCTATTTTCACTCAGAAAAACTCGAGGGGAAAAAAGCCCACAAAGTTTAATTAATAACTGCATATCCTGATGCCCTCAAGGAACCCAGTAAATGTGTCCTCACCGAGGAGAGCAGATTGGCAAACACAACCTTCAGCCCTTTCTAGGGAGCTGGCTGCTCTTTTCACGGGTCTGTCAATTCCAATAAAGGTCTTTCAAAAGCAGTGACTCAGGATAAAGACATAATTAGAAATGCTGCTTGTTTATGAAATGTAATTTGATATTCCTGAGACACAGACTCAAAATAACCTCTTTTTTAAATGCCCGTTGATTTTGTCACTGACTAGTAACAGCGGCAATAGTGAACAGAATTCATGTCTCATACGTAATACCATATCGGGATCCACTAGAAAGAGCAAAACCTCTCTAAATTTTTTAAAGACCATTGTAAATAGAATTTCTTCGGTATGTTCATTGAATGATTATTAGAAATAAATTTAAAAATAGTACACAGAGTGTAATTACATAGAGAATACATTAAAAATTTAATGTAAAATCAGCACTGCTACACACGTGAAAACCACAGCACACTAGGTTGTAAAAGTGTGGGGCGTACGTGCATACCAGCCCAACCTACAAATCTTTGGGGACAAAAAGGCATCTACCAGAGCACAGGATAGTATTTCATCACTAGCCACCACCTTTGGGCAATATTCCATATTTTTGTCACTTTTTATATTAAATATATTGTACCCAGGGGGTAAGAAAGATGTAAGAGAAAAATCTTGATGATTAAAAAAAAAAGTTATGTACTTTCTTTTGAGTTTGCAGGTCATGAAATGCCTTTGAGGCCTCTACTGCAATTTTGTGATACAACATGGAAGTTCAGGCAGGTTCTTCCCCTACAGCTCCAAATGGTGATAGAGATACCCAGACAGTGTTCACTAGGCAAGAGTGGGATTGGCCTTCCTCTTTTTTTTTTTTTCCCCCCCTTCTTTATTCTTCCCCAAAACAGCCACAAGATCCCGTGCCCTTCCGATCACTGGCTGACCCATGCTTGCCCCAGATCACACATAACTCACGACTAACTCGTCTCCTTACTGGAGCTGAAGAACAGGACAGCAATGCTGGCAGGAGCATGGGGCTGCTTTGGCAGGGAAGCACGTGGGAATTCATTGAGAGGCCATCCAGTCATCCACCTGAAAAAAAAACCCAACCCCACAACAAAAAAATTTAAAAAATACCAGCAACCAGATCTCCTGCAGCTCTTGATTAGACTCACAGCGTGTGCCCTGACTATCAGAAGGGTCAAAAGAGTTTTTTTGCTGCAGGTTGCTTCAGCTTCCTTGGAGCTGGCAGGGAACTGCTGCCACAACCAGCAGCAGCAAAACAGGCCGTGGGTATGGAAAAATGCCTCGGGGATGATGCTCATCTCTGCTGCTGCTAACTGAGGTTTCTGTATAGGTACAGGACAGGAGGTTTTGCTCTGTAACCGGGCTATTACTCCTCTTCCATCATCTCCAACCAAGTTACCGAATTAAACTTGGGTTTAGAATTTAGATTATACTGGAAGGATGGTTCTGGTTTGTTTTACAATGGTATTTGGAACTTCTCTTTCTTGCCAAGGGAGGTTTAGACGGGATATTAGGAAAAATTTCTTCACTGAAAGGGCTGTCAAGCCCTGGCACAGGCTGCCCAGGGCAGGGGTGGAGTCCCCACCCCTGTGGGGGTTTAAAAGCCGGGTCGATGTGGTGCTCAGGCACGTGGGTCAGTGGTGGGGCTGGCACTACTGGGTTAATGTTTGGACTCGATGATCTTAGAGGTCTTCTCCAACCGAAAGGATTCTGTGATTCACCATCGCATCCTGCACACACTACTAGGGAGCCTCGAGGCCTTGCCGCAGCAGTTTGGAGCTTTAAGGCTTGCTCACTCTTTACAATACCTTTGAAGTGGTTTTGGTGCTATGGCTCTACGCAGGACAAAGACATTCTCATCCCTTGACACACCGTCACCGGCGAAGAATTCTGTCTACCAGATGGACTGCAAAGTGAAGAATCACCGCAGATGAGAAGTAATTTAGAGTTTCCACTAATTCCTGCCACGCTAACTGACATATATCAGCAGGAGATGGAGGAACAATTAGTCATAGGAATTAAAGAAAGGGAGTAGCCCCTTGAAATGAAAAGACTATAATTACTGTTTAAAAAAATCAAAATTATATTGGCTCCTTCTTAAGTGATTAGGTGGAGAATTTATAGAGGAGTGGGTGAAATTAGGGAAAAATTTCAACGGGTCTATGTGCTTTGGCGGGTGCTGTCTAACTACTGCTCTGAGACGTTCTTCCAAGATTTAAGCAATGAGGACAGATTGCCTTCAGCCCTTACTGCCAAACAGTCATTAATCTGTAGAGTTATTACGGAGAAATTTTGATGTAAGAGGAGGGTGAAATCCAGCCCTGGCACTGGCTCTCCCATGGTGCCAAATAGCCCAAGTTCCCATGATCTTCCCTCAGCGAAGGATGTGCTCAAGACCTGGTACACTTAAAAGCACTTGAGAGTGGCCTCGTAGAGCAAAGTCGTTAATTTAGAGCACTGAGCTCATCAAACTCCAGCCGCTGTCCGTGCCCCTCACCTCCACGTCATCCCATCTGCATCCCAGGGGTCTGCCGAGCTGGGCTCCAGACACACGAGGATCTTTTATCCCCAGAGTTCTGGTGGTTTCTGCAAATTGTACTCAGAGCACAGTGTTTCCAGGTTAAAAGATTGCGTCTATAAAAACGTTGATATGAGAAAAATATTCCCTGTGGGTTTTTAAAGAATTACAGAGTCTTTCCCTGAACTATGGTTTATATTGTTTTCTAAATGGAATGCAGCTGGCTTAATGAATAGAAATATTCAAGAACAATTTATTTGGTGACTGATGGGGGAGGAAGTGTCCCAAATAAATTATTTATATTCTATGACACTGATCTATTAATGAAGGCATTTATTCATAAGAAATCCGTTCAACAACGATGGTGAAAATTAATCAAACACATTATTAGCAATTATGATTCCACCATTTCTAACTGAGAGGTAAAATGTCCTTTACCTATAGCTTCTATAGAAAGTGCACAGTGAAATAATTATTTATGTACCCACACCAGAAATAGCACAGCAGATTTCAGGGGCAATGGATGCATCAAACAATATCAATTAAATCCATTCTGGCTAAAAATTGCAATGTTCTCCTTGGGGTTTCTGCTACTTTCTAGCTATTTTGCATTATTAATTTGGAGTAATGCTTACACTGAATACCAACAGGAATTTGACAGGAAATTAGTGTAGAGACTCCCCCCAGAGATCTTAGATGTTGCTAAGCTCATTTTTTCTTACCCAGAGTTAACGAACAATCATCTCCTTGGCAATGGTTCCTAGAGTAGAGACTTGTACTTTGGTTCCTGTTAAATACAGAAAAATAAAAGGTATCAGATAATGTAGGCATCAGGGGGATTTATCTGCAGAAACTTAGCGAGCAAATATCCTCTGATGCAGTGTCCCTTATTCGCTCCAAACCGTCAGGAATATTAACACAGCTAACTTCAGTTTTGAAGAAAGTTTTATACACAAGTGACCTTTATTCTTGCTCATTCTAAGATACCCTGATGTCTCTTCCGCACCCAAAACCAGCACTCCCTCCTCCCTCAGCCCTACAACCAATTCCTAAGTTGGGGGATTTCTTTCATTCTTTCTTTCTTTCTCGAGTTACAGGACAATTTCTTCCGTAGGTGCTTTTCTGGTATTTCATCATTGAATTTATGGCAGGCACAATGGTGAGTGCTGGAAGTCATTTTTCCTGTTGCTCTTGTGCTAACGAGAAGCTGACCTCTGGGGAGAGAGATTTCCTTGAAAAACCTCAGACTAGGAGCTAGAGCTTAATGCCCTTCCGAAAACTGACTGAATTACGCACCACGTGCCGACTGCTGCAGGCCGGGGGCTGCTGCAACTCCCAGAGCAAGCCCAGCTTTTCCCTCCTGGAAGTGCAACCTCCCAGGCATGGGCACGCCGCGTGAGAAGAACCTGGCAGAATTAGCTCGAAGGGGTTAGTGTTGGTCTAGAAAATGATCTGCAAGTACAGGAGAGGAAGGGGCACAGGCTCCAACCTGTGCTTCAGGCCTGGCTCTTGGACCACAACCCCTCAGGGGAAGTAAAGAAAACTCTGTAGAGTAAAGAAATTCTGTGCTGGGAGGGTGGGGAGACCCTGGCACAGGTTGCCCAGAGCAGCTGTGGTAGCCCCTCCTTGGCAGTGCCCAAGGCCAGGCTGGAGGGGACTTGGCGCAGCCTGGGCTGGGGGGAGGGGTCCCTGCCCAGGGCAGGGGGTTGGAACGAGATGGTCTTGAAGGTCCCTTCCAACCCAAACCATTCTATGATTCCAAGAAGTCCTGGGGAAGGGCAACAGCCAGGGGTACACATCCCGCTGTCTGATATCTGGACCCTGAAGAAGAATTGGCTTCACCTCTCCGTGCCTCTGCTTTCCCACGTGCTGTTGGTCCTGGCTGGAGATGAGCAGGGGACAGAAGATGAAAAGATAGCAAAGGTAAATGCTCTTGTGAAAAAAACAAACGTGGTTTTGAAGCCCAGCCATCCCTCAAACACAGCTGGAGCTGTAAATTCAGCCCTCTCATCATGAACAGCAAGAGCAAAAGAAATCAATCCAGCCGAGCCCATCAGGGACAAGCAATCAGGTGCGGGCACTACCCCACGTGTGATAAGCTCTTACTGACGTCATTAAGTCCAGGTTTCTGTTTGGAGAGTTCAGTCTGCTCCTCAAATAAAAGCCAAAAATCAAACAAAAAGGTAAACGTACAAAAGGATCTAGCTGACCCTGAGGTCTCTGGTGGGCACCGAAGACCTCTGAACAATTCAGCCGGTAGCTCTCCTCTGCCATCTGCACCCAGTTTTCCTCTCCCATCAAGAGAATCGCTATCCTCGCAACAGTTTCAGACAAGATTTTGAATTTGTGCAATGTTTCTGCTGTCTCTCAGACTCCCTTGCAAGTGCTAGCAAGCTCAGAGCCAAAGCGGTGATTTTTGCAAGGACTGCAAGGTGAGGCTGGCAGAGCTCGTCGAGATGCAGGAGATAAGATCCAAATTAAAATGACTCGCTTGAGATGCCTCCACTGAGAGCGATGTTAAACCAAAGCCTACCCATCCTGCCCACAAGAATGATTAGTACTAAAAGAAAAAAAAAAAAAGTTTGTTTCTAAAATAATTTGGGAAAATCATAGTCTTGGAGCCACCCCACCACAGGTGGGGTTTTCCAGGTGCCATCACCCTTCACTGAGCAGAAGACTGG
>NW_009732167.1:56369-66778 GCF_000703405.1 Apaloderma vittatum | reverse complement strand
CTGCTGCCCACGCCTGCCGCTCAGCCCGTGGAGCCAGAGAACAGCCAAGATTTCGGCTTTGGGAGGTCAGTGAGCTGTGCCGAGGTAGGACTTGGCCACAGTTGGAAGCCTGCTCAGCCCTGGCCCGAGCTGTGCCCTCACCCGCACAGAACTTGGGGTTCACAGCAAGCTGCCCCATCAGGAGAGCAGAAGAGCTGCTCGTCTTCCAGCAGTGAGACACGGGCCCCGTGAGCAGAGAGCAGGCTGTGCGAGTTATCTCTGGGATTGCCCCACCACCAACCACTCCAGGCCCGACGGAGATGCAGCCACGGCTGGGAGCTTAACGAGAGATGCTCACGTGTCGCCAAGCGCCGATGGCTTCACCCTGGTGCTTCCTTCTGCTAAGGCAGCCTGAGGAATTGGAAGACTGAATGCACAGAAAGTGCTCTCAAACAGGCACAAGTCTGAATGTGGATTATTGCCATTTGGTTCAGGTGAAAACATCGGCATTTTAAATAATATTTGCAGCCTGTAATGGTTCCCTCAATGCTTATGCAGACCAGGGCAGCAAATGGAGACCTTGAAAAAAGTAGTAATTACATAAAATATGGTGTTGGGAAAGCAGAGGATAGAAAAATACACTCTGCTTTCGCCCGTACGTGACGTAAAATTGTTGTATCGTTTAATTGATATACTGCAGGATACTGTTTCTAATGGTATGGGGAAAAAGAAATAATGATCAGTTAACTCATTATTAATGTTAATTTTCTTTTCCAGAATTGCCAGCGGGTTGAGTCAATTATTAAGCATGACAGTTGGGCTTTAATATATCAGCTATAGATTCCAGTCACAGCAGTCTAGTTCAATAATTGGTTTCTTTCTGCTTCATTTTGACTAATGGCATACTTAGAGCAATTATTAAAATTCATCATAGCACAAAAAAAGGGCCATTTGAAACCTCACCAAAAATGGCAGCACAGGAGACCTCTGCTCATTATTTATCAGTGAATTCGACACAGCGACTCGGGAAACATCCTGCAGCTTCTTGATAACTTTTCTACAGCCACAACACTCCCGCGGATGTTTGGTGAAAGCCAACAGTGCTTCGGGGGAGCCGAGGCAGTGTCAAACAGCTCAGCTGCTGTCACTGAGAAAGCGTGTTCAAGACTTGACAGGGAAATGAACTTCCCTCTGAAAATGCAAATTCATACCTGATTTTTAACTTCAGGTAGTTCACCCAAGCCACGGAAGATCACCAGCTACTGCAGAAAGGCAGATGTTTTAACACTGTGTTATAGCATCCTTCACTGAGACTTGACGTCCCTTCAGATGACTGCAGGTGCCCAAAGGACACGGCTTCTGCCATGAGGAACCCCAAATCCTCGTTGCTGATCTTGCAGACTCCTTTAAAGAAGTTGAACTTCCAACAGGAACACGGCTCTGCAAAAGAACCCTAAACTTAAGACCTGCAGGTGTCAAGGCACCCAGCAGAAATTCTGCACGTTGCCCCCAAGCAGAGAGGAGCCGACAATTAGGCAAGACGTCGAGTGGTGATAGATACAACACTATAGAATGAAAATGGAAAACTTGGAAGAGTCTGGTGTTTATAGCCACTAGAAAAAAGGACCAAAGGACTGCATCAGGGGGCTGGTTAGCTCAGTGGGTTGAGCATGATACTGACAACAATGACAACACTGAGATCGCGGGTTCGATTCCCGCTCGGTCCCCATGTGTTGCCTGATCTAGTCGAGAGGCGTCCCTGCCCATGACAGGGAGGTTGGACGAGATGATCTCTAAGGTCCCTTCCAGCCTAGGCCAGTCTAGGATTCGATGATGATCTGCAGACTCACCACCTCTTCCCTCAGGTCCAGAAAATGGATGGAGCCCCACATTTCAAAAGCAGCCGGGTATGACGCAGTCATCGAGACCATTGTAGAATTGAAATTTGTTCACCAGAAAACACAAGGATAGAATAATCAAGTAGCTGGTTGCACAGACAAGTGAATGCCTTGCTACCACGGCAGGCTGCGATAAATGTGTGCTTGAGCACGACCCACGTGAACCATCACAGGTTCCTCTTGCGCACATCGCCGAGACCACCCTTGAAACCAGTGCAGCTGCTGCTCCCACTGCCAAGGGGGAACTGGGGAAGGGCTGTGCCCCAGCCGTGGACTGGCAGCCTCCACAGCCAGCACGACGAGGTGCATTTCAGCAAGAGCTGTCGGTGTCACCACAGACCAGGGAGAAAATTTCTATTTGAAAAGCGATCAGTTTGAGTCTGAATAGCACATTTCTCCGTGACGCAATTATCTAAAAGTAAAAGCAGACTCAGTGACTAGGTGACCCTCAGATTGATATTTGAGAAAAACTAAAGATAAGAAAGGTACTAAAGATTGAATTCACAAGGTACTTGAGAACTGAAGACAAAACAGGTTCAGACCCCTCTCACCCTCTGGCCATTATTTCAGAGTCTGCAGAAAAAGCCTACGGAAGTGAGAAAGGGCCAGCTTATTAGAAATTTTGCTCTGAATAAGAACTCCTTTGGTAGAGGAGCACCAGGCTTCCGCGCACGGTGCCTCAGCACTTCGGGGTGCTGTCAGAAGCTCAGCGGCTCATCATGGGGCTGAGCTGGCCGAGGTTTGGAACACCAGCAAATGTTGCTAGAGCAATGGAAACGATGCTGTAATTGTTGGGTTTGCATAGTTAGCTGCTTAAATGAGCATCTGGGAAAAGAAATACTCTGTATGTATAATTAACCTATTTAGCTGATTTTTTTTTTTGTAAATTAATCGTATCGGGTATTAAAAATATTCCCTATTCTCCTGCCAAGAAACAAAATAATTCCTCATAATTTCCGTTCTGGTCTTCCTAGAAATGATGAAGCTGGGCTTTGGCATCTCTCTTTTCTGTTATTACCTACTGCACTGCCAGAAAAGTGTGAAACAAATGAATTGCAAGTTCCCTGCAGCAAAGAGCTGATCTTTTAGGCCCTCCAACATACAGATACCGGCAAGTCAAATAGATGGAGCTGTTTGGGTGTCTAAAACCCAGTGTCTCTTGGGGGTGTTGGTCCCAGTTAAGGGATGAGCAGCTGTACGATGACCAGAGGAACCACAGCCCACTTAGAGCTCCTTTATTTCTCGATCTTCTAATTTTCAGGTTTTTTATATTGCTAATATTTACTCGCTTGAAAGACGTAAGTCTTCGGGAGGGACGTGAGGGAGGCAGCAAAAGAACGCAGAGACCATCTCAGAAAGAGAGACACTGCTCAAGGAGCCCAGGGAAGATGACTGAGTTAGGAGCATCAGTAGCACCAAGGGAAGGATGTCACCCGCCGTAACAGCTGATGGGCCATAAAGTTCAAGAGTTTTATACCAGCACTGGGGGTGGCAGTAGTACAAAAAAAAATACAAGGAAGGAGGAAAGTGAATCATTCTAGATCACTAAAGTAGCTATCGGAGGAAATAGATATTCTGAAAAAAAAATAAAAATCCAGATTAAAGTAGAAAGCAAAGACAAATCCAGACCCCCAATAGCACCATGGCCCTGAGCAGTGTGTGAGGGTGTCCAAGCAGTGACGATCACCAGAGGGGGTAAATAACTGGCAGTCGGAAACCACCGGGCAAGGCTGTGACACCAAGTCAGAGGCAGAGCAGAGAGGGTAAGAGCCCGTCGCCTCCAGCCACAGATGTTTTGGCTACGAGAATTCTTCTCTGAAACAAAGCTTTGGGATTTTCCTGTAAAATATTTGTGTCATTGTTTTGAAAAATTTATAGGCTCTCAAAGTGTGTGACAAATCCCAGGATCCCTTTTGCTCCCCTTGTGTTTCCCCTCTACAAAAGCAGCTGGTCTGCTGGTCGTAGGAGAGAAAGAGGGCAAAGCATGTGTGCACCCAGTCCATAACCAGCACATCTAATTCTGTACGTGTACACCCGAAGTCAATAGGTTTGCTTTTTCAAATAGATTTAGAAAATGATGACCAAAGCCACTGCATTGTACTGACAAGGACAGGACAAGGGGAAATGGCCTCAAGTTGCGTCAGGGTAAGTTTAGATTGGATATTCGGGGGAAGTTCTTTACTGAACGAGTGGTGAGGCACTGGAACAGGCTGGCCCGGGGGCTGGTGGGGTCACCAACCCTGGAGGGGTTTAAAAAAAAAGTAGATCTGGCACTTGAGGCTGTGGTGTGGAAAGTGGGTGTGCTGGGATGAAGGTTGGACTGGATGATCTTCAGAGGTCCCTTCCAACCCCGAACATTCTGTGATTCTGTGATTCTGTGACAACATGTAAACTGTTAGCGTGACTGCAAGAAGGAAGCCATAAAAGAAATGGAGTTAAACGACTAAATATTTGAAATATCACAGTACGTACATGACAGTTTTTTGATTTTCCCATATGGTAAGATTCAGGTAAACAAATCTAAGGAGCTGCCATAAGAGATGCAAAGCTCATTTCAAATACAACCTATGTTAAACACAGTGTTTTGTGCCAACATACACGTGAAAACACAATTCAGGCAATGTTGTGGCAAGGAGCTCTCTAGATGTTTGCTAAAATACACACGGGTTTAGGTGAGAAAAGCACCAATATGGCATTCACTTGATTCTTCCCCATTTTGGACAGTAGCTTTCAAGTACATATTAATCCCAACTCACCTGCTTTATGAGTCTTTGCTTGAGAATCACCCCAAGGTATTCAGTCAACTCGTATGAAGGCTCGACATGATCTCTGAGATCCCTGGGAATCCTGTGTCTGGCTTTGTGTTTGCTGGCTTGCTTTGGGGTGGGGTGGGTTTTTTTGACACTTCCTTTCATATACAGAGCTCGGAAGATGCAGTAAGTTTTCCATGTGGTGCCTGTTTCGGGGGCAGAAGCTCCGTGTTCCCCAGCCCCACCTTCCTCGCTGACTTTGCGTGAGTCAGTTCAGGGTTAAGATGGTTTCTGCTACGTAACGGGGGGAGCTAAACAAATGGAAAATGCCAATTTGTCATGGGCCTAATGCCAAAGTTAGCTGTTTTTACTGAAGGCAGCACCACAAACCACTTTAAAGCAGCCTCTGCTATCCACCTTCTTGGTTTTCCAGTTGCCCTTGCACAGGCAAGGAAAGGGCTTCACAGAAGCTGCTACTTGGACTCCTTCATCTTCTCCCGCACCCACTAAGGGCAAGGCAGGCTTACCACCGCACTCATGACTTGGCAGTGCAGAGCCCCGAAAATCCTCTTCATGCCATTTACCTAACACATCTCCTCATTCCTGCAGCACAATTGAAACTTATTTCCGTGTCTCGAAGTTGCTGCCATTTTCTCTTGTTTCTATTTCAACCGTTAAGACTACTCATTCCACAATGATAACCAGCGCTTGGGAAAAATCTCAGAAAAACAGTTCAGCTCCCCAGTACGCAGCAGATATTGCTTTGGCGTTTGCAGTAACAATCGCGCTCGAACGCTGCTTGAGCAAACTCCGAGCGGCTCCACATGGGTGTAGAAGCATAAAGAGACAGAGCGAACCCACCAGCCTGGGAGTCCTCTGTGCCACGAGAAACTTCTCGTCTTCTGCACGTGCACAGCCACCAGCTCAGCGCACGGGAACACGACAGCGAAGGCAGGAAAGCGGCGGGAGCATCCAGGGTTAATTATCCTTGACCAAATAGGCTAAGATGGCATCGACGTCCCTTCTCAAGACTCAGCCCCACACTCCGAGCATGAAAGCAGGTGTATGTTCTTCAAAACCCCATCAAAGCACTTGCTGCTGCTGGCACCTTTCTCTAATTAGCTGTTTGCATTCACTTTGGAAATTTCTGTTAAAAAAAAAAAAAAAAGAGGTTTGTTGAATTAAAAAAAAAGAGTAATAAATTCTTCATTAACTTCATACTTTGCCATTCTAATTAGAAAATAACAAATTAGATTTGTAAAGTATTCCCATCTTGGCCAACTTAACACAACTTTTAAACAAAGTTTACAAGAATCCCTTGTTTTTCATATTAAAACATTAAAGAATTGAAACTGTTATACTCTGCTGGACAGAGCACCCGTCCGTGCGTGGTTTTGTGGAGCGAACAACCTGTGCAGCCCAGAGAGAGCCTGCAGGAATAAGTGCAGAGATCTAACTGCACCTGCTGTTTTGCTCATATTGGCATTTGGGTCAGAGTTTCTGAATCATTTCAGAACATCACGTAACCAAAAAACCAGTGATACACAGGCAGGCAGCCTTCTCACAGAGCAGCGGTTTCTGCAACAGAAACAACAACTGCTTTTTGGGGTCTTTTTTAAGGCAGGTCTGCTTATTTCTAGGATAATTTTGGAATCAAGTGCTGTAATATAAAAGCATTTTTTCAGCTTTGAAGTAACACCTCATCTTTACAGACTGCGCAACGCGAAGTGGTTGCTGAATGCCACCTGTACATGAGTGACCAACAAGCCAAAACCTCTCCTTCTTGTCACCAACCCGTCTTGCCCTACGACTCTGCACATTCAGAAATTATACGACAACGGAAGACTTCATCCTTTTAATAGCAATAATGCCACATCCTAGCAGGCACGGGTTTACATTTTAATTAAAAGCTGGTGCCCGGAGATGCTCCAGGGTTACCTGGCTGTTTGGGAGGCCCAGCCTCCTCAAACACGACAGCGCCAGCCAGGGACATTTCACTTTGTGGCCCACGGCAGCAGAAAGCCACTGCTGCCAGGTCCTGATGCCAGGGGACCCTGCTACCAACAGAGCAGCCACTCTCCTCCTTCTCTGTTGACTTTCTTTGGCAGAGGGTGGAAGTGGAGGAGCTCTAACTATTGAATATACCTGATCGATAGCAGCATGTACAAAACTGTTTTTATTGCCTCTACTTCAGGGCCAAGGAGAAGAAAAACCCTCAAGTGTTGCAGGGGTCACATTCTGCTTTCAGGCAAACGTGCTCTCTGTGCCAAGCTCCTGTGACCTGTGCAGCAGAGCTCCTGCCAGCAATCACAGAATCATATGCTGTTTGGGTCAGAAGGGACCTTTCAGAGTCATCTAGTCCAACCTCCAACGACTGCCTTAACCTGTTTCAGCTCACGGCATCACCCCTTTCTCGCAGGTCCCTGATCTGCCACGTGAGAAAGCAGCCAGGTACCTACCGCAGGCTCTGCCGGCGCCGGGGATGCCAGCTCCTACGCACGCACCTCCGAACAGCATCATAAACCCCTGGCGTTATCGTGGTGTATTTGCATGACTATCAAGTTATGTCGCTGCTTCCGTAATAAAATTATTTCAGTGGGTTGTAAGTCAGGTGTCAAAACCTGCTTTGGGCTCCACGTTGGTAGGTGTGCGCAGGCCAGCACAGGCGCGTGGTCTGATTTCTGGGAAGAGGAGAAGCAAGGAGAGATTTTTGCATTACTCCTGACTCCTGCGCTGGAACAGAGGGGTTTCTGTGGGGTATTTCCATGTGGAGAAGCCACAGAACTCCTGCCAGGGCAGTAGGGATGGCAGGGACTGCTGGAGGTGGGACAGAGACAAAACCAGCACACGCTGGTGTTCCCAGTCCCTTCCCCACTCTGGAAACAAAAGGGGAAAGGCAACTCGACTGTCTGACATGACAGTCCCTTGGGTAAGGGATACATGTTTTCCCAAGCTCAAGCTAAAACCGTGAGGGCACAGGGACATTTCAGACTCCCCCGCATATACCACGGTCCTCCCATGCCCACCTAAACCAATCCTTGACACAAATTTTGCTTCACATCAGCTTGGCCACACCTGAATGTCACCGCAAAGTGCCAAAGAGAAAGGCCTTTATGTAACCAGAACTTCACTCGGACGCGACTACAAAGAGCACAAACCCCACTGCCCACAGGGATCCCGTCCGCAGGGGCCGGGCAAGTTCAGTGCCAAATCTTGGAAGAAAAAATCCTGCCACTGGAAGCCACATCCAGCAGTGCTTGTACAGGACATCCAGTGGGATCCGGGAAGGAGTTTCAAAGCAGCATAAAGGAAAAGCGAGCCTCTCGCTATCTCTTGAACCTTCACCCAGCTCCTCATTTCTGAGCTGGAGCCCTCCTGCTGGAAGAGAGCAGGGCACAGACTGACTGTAACTCCCCCACCCTTCAGATCGTTTGCAGCTGAAGGTGTTTAGCGTTCTTGACCTTTTGTAACGCAACGATAAGTACACTTTTTTTCGCACCTACTTCACAGCCCACAAAGTCTATCAAAAAAATAGACCAAACTTGAAGCAGTCCTTCGCTGTGACATTTTGTTCCCCGAACAACACAATACTGCACCTTTATGTCAGTTTTCCTGTGGTTTGCTGGGTCGAAAATCCATGTCTAGCCCCTGGGAGGTGAGTCATTTCCCCATGTGCTTCTACTCCTATTGCAGCTGCAGCCCTCCTAGAGTCTAGATGATGAACACATATACAGAAAGAATTGTAATAATGTATGACCATATTATCCGGTAATAAAAAAAGGGTATGTGGTTGACAACAAGGGTATACTTATCTAATCTCATGGAACCATATTTAGTGATATTAGTGGTTTGAGCATTACTACCCATCATGCCAACTAGAAATTATCTGACTTCCCGGTTACACGCACCATTCAAACTCAGGAACAGGTCACAGTGACGTCTTTTCACGGCATGCACAGCACTAGGGTCTCAGCAACTGCAGCACAGAGCAGACCCTGAGGTTTGCTCCGGCTCCGAGCAGGGGGAGATCCCAACCTAAAAACCTTCTGAAGGATAAGTTAGTAAGAGTATCATTGCAGCAGGAGCTCTGATCATGAGATAACCACAACATATCTGTATTTATAAGACACAGGGTATAGTCTGGTGCTTTCTACTCCCGAGTGACATGATCTCATAACCACACACCCCTGCAGCTCTACTGTGGCTGCTGTTAACGAAGCGCTTTATGATGGGGGAAGTATGCATTTCTAAGCTGGAAGAACATTAAATGGGCAGTTCATAGCTACAGTTTACACAAAGCTGTTTGTTTCTTGTAAACAGATTTATTTTCTTTTAGTGGTAGGGACCCAGGAGACCCACCGCAGAACAGCATAAGAGAGAGCATGTTCTTGCAGAGCAGCAGTAGGGGAAGGATGGACCTTCCGGCATGGGCAAAGGGCTCCCATGATGATTTTATAAATGAAGAAGTATAATGAACATGTGAGGCTACATAAGGTCAGAAAAATCTTTTGCCGAATGAATGAACTCCCTACTATTTGTGTTGCAGTGGTTCCAGGCATCCTGCTCCGGGGCTGGGCTCCTGCTGGGCTAGTAATTTTTCCCACGCAGAGGTGATGCCACGTTTCTCATCCCCTGGGTCTGCGTGTAACTATCCGTTTGTTCCTCACGAGCTACAGCTCTAGCCCAACCCTCTGCCTTGTGATCAGCAGCGAGCAAGATGAAAATGATCCTCACCCCCACTCAGAGATCTACGGATTCAGATCCCCACTGAGAACGGACAATACTCACATCCAAAACACCAGACTGACATGGCTCCAGGTGACACAGCCTCCCCGTGCCAGCCCCCAAAGCAGAGCAGGCAGAACTCTGCAGCGGCTGAGGGTCGGCACCAAAACTCTCTCAGGGCTCCTGCTGTCTCGCGCGGGGCATCGCTCCAGCCAGCCTGCCCCACGGCTGCTCATCAGGGAGGAAGGGCAGTGCCCGCGCTGCAGCCAAGGAGGCAGCTGGAGCTTGCACAGACGTCCTTCGACTCCCTCTGATCTACTCAGGTTGGGGGCCGGGAACAGCGTAAACCTGTGGGAAACGCACAGTGGGATTCATTTTCTGTACTAACCTCCCATTTTCCTCTGTGCTGTTCCGTGCTGGGTGAACCCCTGCTGGGTGCCCTTTGAGCACCTTTTGCCCCTTGATAAACCTTTGGGGCTGGCTTCCTAGTGGCAAGAAAGTGCCCAACTCTTCAGTTACTGCTGTCGTCTGCCTGCCCTGCAGGCACAAACCACCTCTCTCCCCTCTTAGTTCTTCTCCCTGGTCCCTCAGCCACTACATCAGCTCCTCAGCCCTTTGCTCTCTCTCATCCTCTGTGGAAGTCACAGGATCTTCTGTTCCCTTCCCAGGGAAAGCGCTGTGGGCTTCTTCCCCATCCTCAGCCTTCACCCCCACAGAAATTAGGACAGTGCTTAGTTATTGGGCATTGTTCATTCCTATTTTAACTCCCCTTCCCTCTCCAGCAGCTCAGGGACTGCTGTAGAGGCTGCCTGACCCTTTTTCCTTTCTGCCACACAAAGCTCCTGAGAGAAGAAAAGAGATCTTAGATCCAGGCCCCAGCATGCCTGATCCTCTTCTCACAGCCAAACTGCTCACCAGGTTGTTGGTTTTTTTTCCCCAAACCAACACCGCAACTTCCTAAGTTCAAGTCCTTCCTGCAGCACCTCCAGCTGCACCCAGGCCCAGCCGAATGCCACCATTAATGGAGCCACCGAGAAAGGTGGCGGCTCTGGGAACT